>NW_015090922.1:24668838-24753997 GCF_001431845.1 Calidris pugnax
GCGGGGCCGCGGTGGCGGGAGGGGCGGGTGCGCCTCCAGGGCCCGCGTGTTTCTGCGGGGTCGGGGCCGGCTCCGTGCGTTCGGTGGGTTTGTGTGAGGCCGCTTGTGGCCCGCAGCGCCCCTTCCCGGCCTGTGGCCGCCGCCTTTCCCCGAGAGGCGGCAACGGGCGCTCCGTGTGCGGGGTGGTCTGCCGCCCCTTCCCCGCCCGCGGGGGGCTGCGGGACACGCGTCCCGGCGGGATGGGCTGTGCCGGGCGTTTGTGCGGGACGGGAGCACGACGCCCGGCTGGGGACGAGGCGTGTGTGGGAGAGAGGAGATAACGACTGAAGAAAAGCAAATGTGGGCCGTTCACGGAAACGCGATAATGTCGATGGACGTGGAAATACAACAGCCGCAGCCCTCCGGCACCTGAACCATGTTGTGTGTTTTGGTGTGTTTTGGTTTGGTCTTTTTTTTATCCACTAAAAAGAGTGGACAGAAGAGCAATAAGTAGTCTCTGAGCATGGGGAGAACGTGTAAAGATTCTCTTCTAAGGGGGAAGAAATAAATCTAAGAGTTGGACGTTACTTGGTATCCCCAAATGAACTAAAGAGCTGCCTTTAACTTACCTGACCAGTGAGAGAGGAGGCAGGGAAAGCAAGTGCATCACTGGAAGGGAGAATAAAACTTCTTGTATAAGAGAAAGAAGAGCAATTGAAGAAATTCAGGAAGAGGATCACATGACTGAATGGTAGCCTAGGAGCTGGAAAAGCATCAAATGTGGTTATGAATGGGAACTGGCTAGAGAAGAAAATCTGGACAGGAGACATTTTTTTTCCTTTTTAGTTGTCGTGCCACATGAATCAGTAAGACTTCAGTGTAAGGATCTAGAGAAAATTGGAGTTAGTGACAAAAGCTTGTGTCAGTAACAGCATCATGCAGTTGCCTGTGAGGTGGTGGGACAACCTTTAGCAGAAAAAACAGCAAGGAGATCCATTTCAATCGTGTGTATCATCATCTTACGCTATATAGCAGAAAAGAGATGTCTGGAACACTTAATCCTTCCTGAAGGAAGGACCTGAATTTGCTTGCTTGGATAAGAGACTGTCTGCATGGAGCTTTTATCATAATGGGGCCACGGTGTGGTAAGGAGTCAGGAAAATACTCTTGAGTCTACTTTTTGCATTTAACTGTAGGCTCACAGACCAATAGTGCCAAGAAGAAAGTATCATTTAGATACCTTAAAAAATCTGTGGCTTAGTGGCTCTCAGTTTCTGGTGGACGTTTAAGATAGTCAATGAAGAATGAGGATGTTTTCATATATTGTCATAGAGCAGATTTTTCTTGGATATTTTAATTTTACTCTTTTTCTTCTGCATTGTGCTTTGCAAGCTAAGAGCAAGTAACTTTTAATGTCTGTCTTCTAAAAACAGAGTTAATAGTAAATGAGACCTCAGGAAGTCAGTCATCACTTGGTTGGTAAGACTGTATACTGATTTCTTAAGAGGAGCTCTTTTTAAATGTTGCTCCCTTCCTGCTTTCCCTCTCTTCTTCCCCCATTAGTTTTTCTACTGTACTCAAAGACAGCTTTCCATTAAAAATGTTTAATTGATTGTAAGAAGTTTTTCTGTTAGGTTAGTAACCATTTAATTAAGATTCTTCTTAAATTCTTCTTTTGCTTACTCCTTTCTCTTAGTACCTGGTAGGTTTTTTGTGTGACTCCACATCAGGTTTTAGTGCAGTTTAAGACAATAAGAAGAGAAACTGTAAGCACTTTGAACAATAGCATAGGATCTGTTGGAAAGGAAGACACTTAATATGTAAACATTAGAAAAGAGAAACTACATTCTTAACACTTACTAAAAATAAGTTGTTGCTTTTATATTGTTCTTTTCACAGTTAAGCTTAAAGAATATAAGCAAATCCTATGAAATACAGAACTTCCTGAAGTGGTCATATTTTTATTGTTGGTGATTTCTTTAATAGACCATGGTGCATCCTTATTATTATACAGTTGTATGCCCTTGCAGCTTGTGCTTAATTTCCTTGTATTTGAAGACTGTTGCCATGATGGTCTCCTTTCAAATGAGATAATGTTGCATGTAGAGGAATTCTGAAGGCAAACTGGTTTTGATACTTTGATACTTTTGTGGGCAGAAGGGAGCTGAGGGAATGTAGGGTGAAATAATTATTTTGTAAGAGGATTCTGGTGCGCCAGGAAGTGCTTGCTGTCCAGAACACACTTGCTTGTCCTCTGTGGGTGAATTTAAGCTCTTTGGCGTGAACAGCCATCATCAACAAGACCTCACTAATGCCTATTTTATTGCTTTTTGAGATGTCAGGCTTCGTGGGCTTTCTTAGTGAAGAACTGTAGTATCTGTTGTCTGAGATGTCACTGCTTCATATTGATTAAAGTACTTAAGGTCATCTTCTGTGTTGGAAAACTGGATTATAATGTTGGAAAAGGATTGTAATAGGCAGTGGAGGGAGGGCTCTATGTATATATGCCTGGTATTACTTTGACTCTTGCTTTCTTTTCCTGTTCAGAGATGGTTGTGGGAATGTTGGTTACTCTGACAAATTACTGCTTGATGAAGATTCATAGGCCTTTAGATTGTATCAAGTAGTTGAGCTGGTGTCATCAGAGCTATCAGCTCTTGTGATAGCACTGATCTGGAGCTGATACACCTGTTTTTAGACTGGGACAAGATCAGGTAGGGGAGACCTGTGGTTGCTTCTGTTCTGTCACCTGGATTGATTTGTCTGAGCTGGCTAAGCTGATCAAGCAGCTTGTTGCTGCTGAACAGGGAGATCTCCCTCCTGCCTTCTTCCCTTTGCTGGCAGTAACAACTGTCTGATCTCTCAATATGGCAATTCAACAAAAAAAATCCAGCTGAAAAAAACTAATTTTCTGCAAACCTGTGGTGATGACTCACACCACCAAGGAATCGGATGAGTGCAGTGCTGGAGAAAAAGGAATGGAAGAATTGCTGGGGAGGAACAGAAACACCTTCTTGCTAGTCATGAGTTGTCAGGTGGGCTGAGCTGTCTTGTTTAACTGTACCCTAGCTGCTCCTCAGGAGGTGGGGGCTTTTGCTTCGATTCAACAGGGTATGTGCTTCGGTTGTCATGGCCATTTGAGAAAAACTGATTAAAGCAGCATGGTATGCACTAGGTCCAGATTTTCTTTTCCTCTGTTCAGATTCAGGTCTTTCATTTGATCATGTCTTTTAGTGACCTGTTGAGATTAGTGCATAGTCTTGCCTCCAGATAAAGCACCTTGTACAGAGGTGATACTGGAATGTGTGAAGGGGAAGGGAAAGGAGAAAAAGACGCTGTGTGTAGTTTTAAGATTTTTTTTGTTGTGCTATAAGCTATTAGCTCTTTATAGTTCATGTTTGCAGCCTGGGGTCTGATTAAAATCTCATTTTTCTGGGAAGTCAGGTTTTTTGGTACTATTAGAAGTGTGAGTCTTGCTAGTGTGGTTTTTGGGTAACTATGTTGTGCTCTGTGTGAAGATATAGTTTATCTGATGCTGAACAGAACAAAATTAAACACAGGGAGGTTGGACTACATGATCTCCAAAGGTCCCTTCCAACCCCTACTGCTCTGTGATTCTGTGTAATTCATTAGCTTATGTATGTTGAAGAAGGGATAGGTATGTAATGCTGTGATCAATGTAGTCAAGTACTGGAATAGTGCTACATCTACAGGTACCACCCACATGCTACCTTAAGTGCTGAAACTTCTATTGTATCTTTGTTCTGGATATCTCTCTTAAATTCCACTAGATTTATTTAGTCACCACTGCACGTTTCATCTGTCATATACTGTAGCTGAGGTATCTTGTGGTTTTGGTGTGTTACAGAAGAGCAGGACTTCCACACTTCTGCTTCTCAGACTTCATTTCTTAGCCCTCTGCTCCTCCAGAAATAACTCACTACAGCCTGCTGTTACTGTGGGTGGGATTTTGCAGCAGCCACACAGTAGATGATCACTGAAAGGGTTGTCTTCTGCACTTCTGAGCTTGTGCAGTTCACTGCAGGCATCTGGGTCTTGCTCTGTGACAATGAGTTTGTGTGGGTTTTTTAAGCCATGTGAAGCTGAGGCACTGCTTAAGAGCAACTGAAGCAGTTGCTCTTATGTTGTAAAAGAGCTTTTCTATGCTTTCTGGATAATTTGAAAGGTGTGAAGTGGAAGGCAAAAGCGATGAATGGTGGTTTGTGACAGATGGTGGAAGATTAGCCCAAACCATGACACCAGTGACCATTAGACTGTGTCTGTGTTAGGGTGGTTGACTAAGCTTCTGACAATCTCAGTTAATCTTCACTTTTATGCATTCTTTGCCCTCTTTTGACAGTAGTGAAAAACCTTTCTGCTTTCCCAAGAGAAATTGCCAAGGTGAAATATCAGAAGAAATTACTGTCAGGTAGTGCCAAATGCAAGGCTTCTTTGGAAGCATTAGAACTTATGTTAACTTTATCCAGTTTGATTTCAGCAAATGCCTGACTTTGTCTATTCCTTTATAGTATTGTGGAGGCACTTATTGAAGATTTGTGTGCTTGGGGGGATAAATGGCAAAAAGCATCTAAGTAGATCTGTTAACCTCTGTAAGCAACTGATCTGGTTAGGCTTTAGTGTACTAAGTAAAAGATGAGGCATAAGTAACAGAAACAGTAATCTGAAGGGATGAATAGTTCTTGATGCCTTAATTCTGGAAAAGAGTGAATTAATAAGGAAATTATGTAAGATTTAAGGAAACGTTCCTGATAGTTCATAATTGTATTGCAGGAACTGATAAAAGTCCAGCAATATACTTTCATTATAATATTTCAAGTTTAAATTTGTCCCGTTTTGATTCAGCTATTCAAACAGACACTGAAATAGTCTTAAAATTAACCAAAAAACAGCAAGTCATTTACCTTCCTCTTCTCTTCCTATTGGAAGGCAAGAGTGTTTAACAATGCTAATTTCAAAGAATTGAGAGCAAACATTCCTATGACTTGTAGAGAAAACAAAAGCCCCAAACCATACAACTTTGTGCACTACCTGAGGTGTGTATATATATCTTTGTATTACTTGCATCTTTCAATTATAAGGGGAGATTTGAGTCACTTGAAGAGTGTGTGGTTTCATTTTTGATCTGTAAGTTTCAATTTACAAAAGATCAAAGGAAAGCAGAATTTCCTTTATGTGTCTGGATATATAGCCGAAATGCTGTGTGGGATCTTTTCAACTCCAGAAGGTACTCCTAATTAATCTAAAACTATTTTTAGAAGCCTAAATTACTTCAGTTACAAAGCTAATTTGGAGTCCTGCTAAATTCATAGCATTTGCAGAAAAAGTCATCATATGATGATTAGTTACTGAAAATACTACTTGGTTGTCTACGTAGCCTTCATCTGGCACACTTTATTCATCTTCCCTTGCTTCTGTGTGCATGTGTGATAGACATCTACAGATTGGGGACTTCTTAAACATAAAGTTTAAGAAGGCTGTTTCTTGCATTGTGGATGGATTTAGGTTTTTTTCTCCAGTGGTTCAGGATTTTCTTAAACGTTTGTCTATCTAGTAACAGGTATACTGGGAAACTTAATGCTCTTAATCATTATTATGTGAATTTAAGTAAAATTACTGATTTTAGTTTCCCTGTTGGAATCTATACTGCTTGACTAATTTTGAGTGCTGTTTAAACTTAAAGAATAAAATAAAAATCCTAGCTGTTCCTTATTTGCATTCCCACTGGATAAAAGCTATCTGAAGTGAGATGCTATGTGTGTTATTTTGACTGTAGTTCTCTTGATCGTTGACTGGGTCTTCTGGGGTTGGTTCAGTGCAACAGGAGTCAACGCAGCTGGAACAAATACCTCTTCACTGTAAAGCCTGTGAGAAGTACAGGGTCTGCTTCCCTCAAGCAACTAAAGCTGTTTGCACGTTGGAAAGCAGCTGGCAGACTGAGTTTAACAGGAATAACAGTGTATGAAGCTATCAGATATTTATCTAAATGATTTTTTTAATACCACCTTCTGAATTGCTACCTGCTGTCCGATTACTAATAGAAAATATGGACTTCACTGACCAGTTTTAAAGTCCCCAAAGCAGACCTGGTCTTCTGCCCATTGATGACCTCTTGGTTTTTTAATGCTGATTGTTGACCTTCCCCTCTTATTTCGTTGCTCTTAGTGAGTGCTTTAGACACAATGCCAAAATTTATTTTTAGCCCTTTACTTTCTAGTTTTAATTCTCTAACTACTAAGCTTTCAGTTTCAGAAACAGCCTTGACTCATTCATGGCTCTTCACCAAGAGTGCCTCAAGATACTGCTCAGCAACTCTTGGTTCTGTCTCTGAGTATTGGTGCAATCAAAATGTATAATCTTACAAATTACAGAAAGATTTGTATGGACCTGCAAATCACAATATGAGTGATAAGTTTGGTGTTTAAAAATAATCTTCAGGTAGAGGCTGTGTGGCCTGTGTACTTGTAGTGTGGTCATAACTACAGTGTTTTTCCCAGTTGTACTGGACACCATGCTATCTGCTGTACTGCAGATTAATGTAAGAATATGTACACAAAGTCTGCCTGGTCTTGCAGGACTGCTCTGTGTAGGGTCATGACTGGAGAGGCCCTCAACTTCTGACTTACCTTCTGTAGTAGACTGCTGCTTCCCTTCCACTCTACAGAGCCTGTGGAGGTTAGTCTTCATCTTTAGATTTAGTCTAAAGTCATTACTGTGCAGCTATGTCTGTCAAGGCTTGTCAGGTCTGTCAAGTAGTCTGTTTTGGGGGTAAGTATCAAACCTAAAGCTTGCAAGAAGGTATTTAGGAGTATTACCTGTATATATTTTAACTTGGGTAAGAACTTGTTAGCAGTCTTTGAGTAGGGTTCAGAACAAGGCTCACTTGGGAGCTATACCATTTCAGTTTTTTTTACTGCTGAATATTTTACAGAAGATACTCATGCTTCAGTTTTCTTTTGGAAGAACTTACTGGTCTTTCATATCTTATTTTCTACATAGATTCTGTTTTGTGGTGGAAGATTTGTCAGTTCCTTTCTCTAGTACTGAGTGTTTCTTACAGGTGTTGTTTTCTGGCATGTCAGATAAGTTCTGGAACAGATCCTTGTCTTCTGCTAACAAAGCTTGTCTCTAGCATTTTCATGGTATTGGTATCAGCTTTGTATTCTTCACTGCATTTTAGCTGCTTTCCATAACTGTATTAGAAATAAATATATTTGCTAATGTTGCAATCATTATCTTTGAAGGCCTCCAGCTTTCCCCATGCCTATCCTAAGGAATGTTTATTCTCTGTGCCTGCCTGCACTGGTCTGAAATATGCAAATTTTAAATGAAGTGGAGTTGATTTAATGTGGCTAACTACTATACTGTAGTTACTGACTTTGGATATTGTAAGACCACAAGCTAAGCATAGACTTGAGTGTAGCACATGTACAGGGTTAATGCATTACTTGAGTGTAGGTGGTTGTTTCAGAACCTGTCTTTCATTAGTGCTGTACTTTTTATCTTGTAGATGAATCACCTCTCATCATTTAACTTGATTTCAGGTTCAACAAGAATGTGTTCACAGGTGTTTAACATTGTTTGATGACTAAATAAAATTCCATGTAAAGTTGAGAAGCTGTCCCAGAGCACTTGTGTAATATGCAGTTAACCCGTGGCATTCTTTGCATTAACCCTGTCTCAATGATAGTTCATCCATGCTCAAAAGGAGGAAATTATTGATAATCCTCTATCTTGTAGAGGGGATGCAGATCTTCACAGCTCAAGGCAGAACCTGATAACCTGCTGAATTTTAGGAAGAAAAACTTTGCTAGTATTGATCACCTCATCTCTGGTGCCTTCTTTGTAGTGCACAGTTGTCATTGCATTGCTCTGTTCCATTACGCTAGTTTGCATTGGTCATTATTACAGTGAATTCTTCTTAAAACTTTGCACTAAAGACCCCTAAAGATCTTAATCTAATCTACCGTTTTCTATAAAAGGGTCAGATATGTCAAGTAGATATTTATATGTGGAAAACTTAGGAAAACATAAGAATAAAATATTGACAAATGATATTTTTCTGCCAACAGATTTTTCCCTCCCCTTTCTTACGTGATGGTACATGTAGCCATAGCTTTTGATAGTGTGCTGTACAAGTAGACAGTTGGCATTTAATTCTAGTCCCCAAGGTAACAGTACTTTCCAAGAAGTAAGTATTAAGCACGAGTAGGGCTTACTGGTGCTATATGTGTTAAGCTTAAAAAAATCACTTTTTAAGCATCCTGTAATTACAGTAACATAGTAAACTCCACTTGTAAAAGTCCTGACATGAGTTAAACAGGTAATACAAATGAGTTTTTTGCAAGTAGACTTAAAAATGATGAAGAACAAATAATGATGTAAATATTTCACAATCAAGTAGTACAAAAATTTGTAGTTCAAGTTAAATGCTATTTAAATGCTGTTTGTTTCATTGCTGTGAATGATTCAGTAGGTTGTGATGCACCAGAAGCTCCATCATATTCATCAAATTGACCTTAATGAGACATTCTTAAAAATTACTCTCCTGACAAATTAACTAAATTAAGTGAAGTTGCTGTACAGAATTATGCTAGGGAATTAATGTAAGACATGGAAAGCTGTTGTCCATGCTCCAGAAGGTATTGCATTACAGATGTGTGTGTGAGGACAACTGACACTCAAGAGGAGCTAGGAATGAGAGAAGGATGTTAGACTTTTCAATCTCTGAAGCTTGCTAGGCTTGAGTAATATGTAGTTTGGCCTCTGCCATACTCTAGTGTTCTCTCCCTAAATTGTGAGGCCCTGGTAGGTTAGGGCTGTTGCTAAAATCCTAAGTGTTGCTAGTAGCTTCATCATGATTGGTGTCAAAAGTAGAATATTCATTATAATGATTGTAGCTTTAACCTTTGGAATCACAGACCTCTAGAACATCATACAAACAGCATACACAGAATAATGCAGGGACAGTATAGGGTTGAAACACTAGAGATGTAAATTAGAGTTTATTTAATGGAAGTAATGTCCTAAGATCACACTTTGGAAACTGTTGAACAGAAAAACTGAATTGTGGGTAAGTGGTATTTTTTTTAGCTGTATGTGAACAAGAATGTTGTATACATGTTAATCTGTTATACTTTTCTGAGTTGTGCTTCTATCACTTGTTCAGAGCTGTTGTTAACAATAATTATACGCTAGAGAAAAGTGAGATTCTAAAAACAGTCATGTTGGGGAGAGCGAACTTAAACACTTAAGGGTCAGAATATATCACAGGAACCAGATTAAAGTCTAGCAAATATGTTTTAAGTTACCTTTGAATAAATACACTGGTTAAGTTTGGGAAGTATAGTCTAGAACAAATTTTGTGCCCAAAGAAATCACCGATGAGTTTCATTTCTAACTGTCAAAAACCACTGTGGCCTGAAAATACATGGCAAATTATAATTTGGGAGTAAGGAAGGGTTTGTGATTTTTTTTAAATTCACTTTCCTCACTTCCAGTGTGATGCCCCACAGGTCTGGGTCTTGATCAAAAGAATGAGATCTCTAAAACTGTTTCTGAGAAGTTGATCTGCCTGTGCATGTAATACCACTTTGTGCATGTCTCAGTGTTTGTAGCTGTAGGTGTGTTTGCTAATGATAGGTTTGCTGACTTGTTTACATATATCTGATGGGTATTTTTGAAAATGACTGTTTCTTTAATTTAGTCAAATCTAGCGTAGCATTGATCCGATCTTACTTGCTTTTTTCCTTGACATTCCTATTCTACAACAGGAATGGGTAGTTTAGCCATCCGTGTGACACTGTTTCCTGACCATATACAATATGGAAAGAGTACTTTTGGTTCTTTAAGGAATTTTTTCTCAGAAAGCACTGATAATATAATTCTTTAAAATTCTGTCTTTTTTCAGTGTAAGATATAATGCTTTCACATCTACTTAGAGATAGCAATTTTCTAATTCTCGAGTTGTATTAACACTGAGCTTCATGGATTAAATTTTGTTTTAATACCTAGGCAGCAGAATATAAGTAGACCACATACTTATAGGAGGCTTAAGATATTTGTAGAAGCAAGACTTGCAGACTTTGTGTATTGCAAGACAAACATCCCGTGTAGGTGAGGTAGGAATTAAATATACTTTTGATTTTGCATAGAAGTGTCATTAGTAAGATTATATATACTTAAACACACTTGTATATACAGGAACACCATTGCTCTGAAGGTGTCAACATACTTTTCAGTCTTCATTAAAATAACACTTGTTTACTATTTTGTGAACTTGATAAACTTCCCTCTGGTTAGCTAAAAGGACAGTGCATGTATTATTTATCCAAAAGTACTGAGTGTTTTTATTTTTCACTTTTTTCTTTATTCTGTGGAGAGGGACTCTGAATAACTTGTTTGGAAATAATATTGATCTAGTGGATTACACAGAAGACTAAAAGTGAGTTGCTGAACTCCTTGATGAAATCAAGGACTTTGTCAGAAGTAGAACTGTGCCAAGAAAATTGATGTCTACCTGCATCTTATGATAAATTCTGTATGTTAAGAGGTTGCTTTTCATGTGCAACCTAATGGCTGGAACAACACTGCCTTAGTAGGTTTTAACAGGTTGTCTGCTTCTGTAACCCCAAATAGGTAGTAAATAGTAGCAAAGGACAGAGCAGAAAGGGGTTGAAAATAAAGACTACGAAGGAGGTCTTCTGTGGAGCTGGAGTATTGTCTGGTATGTCTGTTTTGAGAGTGAACCAAACTTGAAGTGTCATGTTTTTGCTCTTGTTTGCTTGTGCTTTTGAATATCAGACTTGTTGGATGGTTAGCAAACGTTCACTGCCTTTTATAAGCTATGCTTTTCCCAGATGGCCTTGCATTGGTAAAATAAGGCATCAAAGCAGATCAAGCTTTCTGTTGGTGCTCTACTTGAATTGCAGGTTCCTGTTTTCTTAAAAGGTTTGCGTGTTGCTTCTGCTGTGTAACCTGTTTTGGCAATGTCAACTGGGTCTTTGGCTCTTAGCCTGTTTAAAGTTTTGAGTGGTATCAAAATGGCATAAGAGGAAGAATGCTGACTTTTGGCAGTGTGTTAGTTTGAAGCTTTACTTGCGTGTCACCACCAAGTACAGACCTTAAGGCAGCCCTGTAGGATATGTTCCAGTTTTGGTCCAGGCTGTGATCGATACATATTTCTCTGTTGCACACTCTCATGCTCTATGTTCTTTTCCTTCTCCAGTTTACACAGAGGTATTAATTGTAGCATTCCCTTAGTTTCATTGTTAGCAAATTTCTTTAAAGAGAAGGCAGTCAAATTCGATGCCTGCTACTAACAAGATAAACTTTGTTTCTGTAATAAACCCAGCAATCTGTGCTACAATTGCAAAAGTGTGTTATGGAGTGTCTTAGCGTTAATAAGGTGCTGGTGTTCTTCGTCACGCCCGTTGCCCTCAGCTAACAGAAGGTTGAGCTTAAATCGAAAGTTTAACCCCAAAGTAAATCTGATTAAAATCACTGTTGATATAATCATATTAATGTTGAAAATCATTGAAGAGGTCACAAGCATGTTCTCCAGTGCATAAATGCTGAGTACAAGCAATGAGGGAGGGATAAGTATTTGCTAGATGGAATGAATGCTGTATAAAGTAAATGTAGCATTTATTGGCCAGTGATGACCTCGTGTTCCCATATACTTTATTCTAGAGAATGGGTAAAAGGGCTACAAGTTTTGAACTAGAGGCTAGAAATAACTGGATTGTACAATGGCTTATAGAAACTACTTTTGTTTTAAAGTGTTAATTATAATATCTACTGATAATGCTACTTCGTTTTACTCTCTCCTCAAAAGGACTTGCAGCTATGCCATGCCTGGTCAATGTTTGTCTCTTATCTGAAACAAAAAACTAGGGAAGGTAAATAAATTAACAACTTCATGTAGCTATATACATTCTCTGCTCCTCTTTGCATTGTAAAGTAGCTTCTCATAAGCTCATTTTTTTTATGAGGCTGGCTGTCACTCCTTTAGCGCAGTAAGATGCTCATACAACCTGGTAGACAAGACCACTTTTATTGAAGATAACATAGTGAGCTCCAGGAAATTAAGTCTTGCAGGTGGCTCCTATGTGCCATGCATACCTTCTTAGGTACATTATCACTTTGTGTTACTCAGGCAGTCAAATCTGACTATGCAGCTGTATGAACAGGACTCAGTAGCATGTTCAGTTTAGACTGAGAGCCACTATTTATTAATTTGATGAGCAATTTGAAGAAATTTATTGACTTCACAACAAATAAGAGGTGGTTTAATTGGACCCTTTTTTGCTAGCACTATAAAATCAACATTTATTTTTTTAAAGGCCGTGGGAAGGTAGGATTATTAGAGCACTAATTTGGGCTGTTGTATGAATTGGAGACCACCACTAAACTTTCTGCCTCTACTCCTGCTGTAGCTGTTGGACAAAGATTACTGAAAGTAATAATTTACACTAGTATTATGGGATTTTTACTTTATTTGGTTTGGTACTATATTTTATTACAATGCTGCTGTTGTAATTTATCAATTACGACTTCTTATTGTATCACTAGACATCCCAGGCCTTTCTGGGCAGTGCATTGCTGAAACATGATCAAGTAAAAGGCCCATTTCTCTCATACACAGAGTACTGGCTCTGAACCTAAGCTTTTGTTGCATTTTCTTCCCCAGGTTGTACTGACATTAGAGATAGTACTATCTAATCATTAACACTATATGAAGTTGGTATATTCATGATTCAAGACAGCTAAACTGGTCTTGTTTTTAAGTTCTGTCATTTAAATTACTTCAAGAATATTTTTTCTTTTAAACGTTTAAAGTCCGCTGAAGTAAATGCAATATATTCCTATACTTTAAGACACTCAGCTGATGAGCAACCTCAAAAAACCAGAAAGAAGTCCAAAGAAAATAAAAGTTTCAAGTGCAGGAAATAAACTTATACCACAACAGCAAATACAAAAATAAGTCCTTTGAGAGCTGGTGCAGGAAGGGGCTAGAGGGCAGACATGGTACAGATTGAATTATGAGGATGATAGAAAGATGAGCACGAACAGGGCAGATTATATGTCAATATCAGATCATTCATGGTTAAGTGATTTATTTTTAAAAAAACTTGTGGCCTTTTTACATCTAGAAATAAATACTATCTAATAGAGATGGTTTTTATAAAATATGACAATCATATTTTTCTGGAGGGTGAATTGGAATTTCAGAAAGTGATATTTTTTTCAGGGCTAGCTATGTGAAGCCCTGATGCATTGTATGTTCCAAAACTGTGTTCCATTGGGACTGTACACAGCAGTGGTGAACTGACATTCTGGTAGGTTTCCTTTTGCTCTCTTATGGCTCAGTTCATGTGGGATATTTTAGATTTTGGTGGTTTTGCTCTAGTTAAGGTGATGTCTCTGAAGTCTAAAGAGAGGTGAAGGCAGCCTACTTCAGTTCAGGTGTTCTGTGTAGCATCTGCTTCTGTATTACCAGGCACCACAGCAGTTAGAGATGTGTCACTTAAAAGGAAAAACTCTTCAGTAGAGTAGTTCCTACTCAGAGCAAACTGGCTGGTATACTTTCTTGCAGTCAGATGAAGTGCTGTGCTGAGGAGGCTGTAGTGTCAGGTACCACAGTCTGCAGCTGAAAGAGAAAGTGACAAGCAAGCTGAAACCCTGCAGTGGGGGTGGATTTGTTTTTTTTTTTTAAAGACAAAACAAACAAGAACAACACAACTCTGCAGAGTGTTTTCTGTGTTACAGCATCAGCAGCACAAGGTGTTCACTGAGTTCTTCCTTGAGAAGCATTGTGCTTTAGGTGCTTAAATCACTTGTTGGGGAAAAAAAATCTGAAAGGAAAAAAAGGTTGTCTGTGCATATGCGGCTTTTTTTGGAAGCTGCTTAATTATTTCTCAGTTCTCCTTGTATTGTTCTTTGTCTCTAGCTTCAAGATGGGATGAATAATGAGGTTATATCTAAAACTGTTTCCAAGGGCACGTTTGTGCTGTCAGTCTGTTTCAGAACTTAATTGCAGAAAAATAAATAAGTACAACTGAGAAGTAGCTAGCACTTGCTGGAACTAGTCCTTCTGAAAGAAGTGCTTCATTATCCAGCATGGTATCTCTTTACAAAGTTTTCTGCGCTTCTTGCATTAAGAAGTCATACTTGATGTCTTTTTGCATTAGCATCAATGAAATAGTACTTTATCTTATCACTGACATGGACCGCTGAATTCACCCTTTTCCTAGAATATGGCAATATATGTTAAATCCATGTAAGAGTGCAAGCAATGCAGGAAGCCTGGAGACTGAAGTTTCGGATGGAAGGACACTAAAGCATGACAGCATTTTTACATCTTTTACAGCTGCATGACCACTAGCTGTTTACATACTCAGTTGCAATGAATTGAGCGTTAGCTGTGTGGATAAGTCTGTTTTCTGTGAGACTGGATGTGTTGTTCTGAAGCACTCAAAGGGGGGGCAATTATTAGGAGCTTATCTGGGGAACCTACAGTTGTTTCTCATTCCTTAAGGAGGTCTTTCGTATAATGTTCATGCTCATCACAATTAACTATAAGTAAAACTGTTAAGGAGTCCTGTTGCCATTGAATGGCTAAGTAATTAGCATTTGTTCAAGATTTGAAAACCATAGCAAAAAAAAAAAATGCTGAGAGGTTGCAGAAATAAACATTGTCTCTGCAGTTATTGATGTCTCTCTTCTAGGAAAGAGCAGAGGAAGTATTCAGCCAGTCAGCTTTAGGATTTGAAGAATATTTAAGGAGCTCTTAGATGTTGTTTAAGTAAATAAGAGGAGGATTAAAATAACTTTTTCCTTTTCTTAGATTGAATGCACTCTAAAGATGTGAGGGGAACTGTGATAACTAGAAACTTGACGTTTTATGAAAAATTAATAAACCCTTTGACAATTTAGTTTACAGCAAGGAATATGGAATGTTGGGGCTTGATCAATGTATATTCCCTATAGCAAACCTTTTCCTTTTTGCCCTTTGTGCAGAGCTCGCGAGTACAGGGCTGGTGTATGTGTTGTTGTATTTTGACTTTTTGCTAAAGCATGTACTAAGGGTAATTGTCTTGCTACTTCTGGCCATTCCGAAGTGAATTTGGAGATTGCTTTTCCCTATCGTTATCTTAGTCTTTTCTGCATTACTCATTATATCTAAACTGGTGGTGGGTGGAAGCATTGCCTGGTCTGATCTTCTATTAGGACTGAAGGAGGTTAAAAGGGTAGGAGAGAAGTGACTCTTAAATTGCTTTAGCATTTATCTGTACAGAGCAGATAGAATATTGTTCCTTTCTAGTTTCATTAACTACATCTTCTCCAGTGCTTAATGTAATAAAGATTGGTTATCTGTCAGGACAAAATAAAAGGGCAGGTTTAAAATGCAGTTACATCAGCACCTGACTGCACAATTCAGCTTCTTATACTATCTGTCACTTCTAGCTAGAGCTACAAGTGCTTTGAGTATTAAGTATGCAGGTAGTGACCACTAAAAATTCTTAGTATTTCTAGAAACAAATGTTTAAACCTGCGTACCTGGCTCATTTTACATTTTAAAACTAATGAACTTTATTATATTGACTTGGCTTATATGCACCAATTATTTTCTCTATAATGAGATTTCAGTTGTGCACAATCATAAGCTAAAAAGAAAAGTAGAGCTTTAAAGCTCAAAAAATTTCAAATAGCTTTCATAAATGGAGTTTTAAAAACAAAGAAATTGCATGTTAACCATGATGTATGTTTTCTTTTTAAAAACAGGTGAACGGAGGGTGATATTTCCAGAATATATTTGCTTTTACTTCCAGATAGAAGATAAATGTGTTAAGCTGGCAAAGTAATTCTGGTAAGAATTTTCCTGTTACTTCTACAGTGAATGTCATTATATGTGTAAGTGCTCAGTCTTGCCACTAAAATGAGCTTTCTAACAAACTTGCTCTTTCTTACAGGGTCTTATTTTTTTACCTAATAATTGCATGTAGATATTTCTTCATCAAGCAGTACTAATCCACCTGTTATATTTAAATGTTATGTTGAAAGTTATTCGGCTGTCTTTTTGCACGCTCTATGTTTGGACATAAAGATCTTCACAAGTCAAATATATTCATCACTTCAGTTGTTTATATAGAAATAAAATGAGTTTCTTTATGCCATAGTATTCATTAACTATTAATAGTTATATTATGCCATAGTATTCATCACGTGGATTAAATGTTCTTGTTTCTATAGCTGCCACCACTGATTCTTGGTTTTGTTCTGCCTTCCTCAGTGATCCTCTTGCATTTTTCTTTGATTTAATGTTTGTTTTAAATGTTTTAATGTGTACTAGTGCTGACCAGCCAAGGAATGCTGTGGCATAAGAGAAAACAAAACTTATTTTTATAAGAGTGAATAGAGAAAGTGTATGAGTGCCTTGTGTGCATTATCTAAAGTTGAATTTATCACTTTGGGAATCAGTACTAATGTTTTTGGTATTTTCTTCTGAACATATGCAGTAGAATTGTATGTTGAATTAAGTATACTACAGTAGCAACTGCCACCCACTCAGTCTGGCTTGAAGGAAAACACTGTGAGAGCTGGTAAATCCTAAAGCATTGTAATTTTGAAATTCATATCTTAACTCTTTTTATTTTATTTTTTCCCCTTGAAACAATCTGCATACCATTGGAATATATAACATGGTAGAAGATAATGTGTTCGAGTAAACTATTAAAGAATGTGTGTTCTGTACATTGCTGTGTAAGAGCTGCCTGCTTATGCTTCAGGTCAAAATATCTTTAAGAAGCAGAGGAAGGTTGAAGCTCACATCAATTTTCAGAAAGAAAAACTGAAGTGAAGTAATAAGCTTTCATTTATGCAGTGGGAGGGAATGCTGTTTATCATGGACTTTTACCTGTTAGGCTTATAAAATTGAGTGTTCAGGTTGTGGGTTGTTAGCTAAAGTTTCACTGAAATAAATGAAATTATCTTAGCTCATTCTTCCCATTCCCTTCCACCCTATGTTAGTATATTGATTCCTCAGTTCTACGGACAACCTTTGGGGCGTGGGATACAGGGAAGAGCTAGTCCTCCTTTTCCCTAGTCCTTTTTTCTATAAGGAATGTATTTTCTGATGGATTTAATTTCTGTACTTTCCTCTACTTACAGCTCAGACATGAGCAGTGCCAGTAACTCACTGGCACGGGAATTCTTGACGGATGTCAACAGACTGTGCAATGCAGTGGTACAGAGGGCAGAGGCCAAGGAAGATGAAGAAGAAGAAACTCATATGGCAGCACTGGGACAATACTTGGTTCAAGGCCGTGGGTTTGTTTTGCTTACCACACTGAACTCAACTATTGATCAGGTAATAGTTTTTCTTACCTGGTTATAATTTTTGTATTAACCTTTGTGTGGTTTTGTCTGGCTTGTGTTCTTCTTGGTGCTGGTTTTCTTGCATATCTTTCGTGATAGAATGTATGAGTTAATTGTGAAGATTAGAAGTTCAAAAGGATATGTTGCAGTTGCATTCTGTCCATCTGCAAGAACAGAAAAAGAAAAAATCATATACCTGTTTTGATGGTATATGATATTGATGGTTGCTAAATTTCTGACTAGTTAAGGTGTGTGTAAAGCTCAAGTGTAGTAGATGCATGGAAAGAGGAAGTAGGTTAGAAAAATGAGTGTTTACTGAACCTGCAATACAAGCTGTCAGTTTTTAATTTGAGAAGGTCCTCCTGGTTTAAGGCAATAAAATGAAATTAAAATATGTACCTTTTTATTTTGTTTATGGGCTGTGAGTTATATTTTTGCTCTTCAAGTAACTTGTTCTTGAATGTAATAGAGAGTAAATATTTGTAACTTTAGCTCAAAAGAGAAAGCATTTTAGGAGATGATCAGTTTATACTTTTTTTAAATATAAAAAGTCTAGCACACATCCCTGTAGCTGTAGATGTCCATTTTCTTCTCTTCTTTCTCTTCTCATTCCTCTTCAACACTATTGGATATATATTAAGCCATGAGTCGGATGAGATGTGCACTAAGTCTTTGTGCTTTGAAACTTCACATCCTAGTGTTCAAAATACTGAAGCAAGTGAATCCTTGAGTTTATTCAGCCCCTGTCTTAAGTAAGGTCAGCTGTTAAAGCTGGTCAGATTTGTCTTGGAGGTTTGCCTTTCCTTCACGAGGTGACTCGTGCTAAGACTCTGGTCAGGTCTGCTGGTTTGGTTTTGGATTCCAGTAGGTGCACTGGCTAAACAATAAATCCACAAGACTGCAATTATATGTAATTGCTAAGAAGAATCCTTACCAATTCTAGAGCTGTGAGGATTTTTTAGGTGTCACTCAACTTCAGCATAGTTGCTGTTAATAAAGAGTTCAGGACTAGAGCTGCTTGAGAAACAGCTGCTTTCATGTAAGAAGAAAATGGGAGATTCCACATGCCTCCCTTCCAACAAAAACCCACTCCTGAAGTAGGAGGAGGAAAAAAGCTTGTGGCATTCTTCATGCAAAATTAGCAATTCAGCAATTTTATCCGAAGGAAATATTTTTTTTTTAATGAAGGTGGGGAGAAGAGGAATTTGATTGATCGAGTTGAATTCTGGAATTGTACCACTGAAATATTGAAAAGTTAATATTTTACTTTTTCAAGTAGTCTTGTGCTTTGAATGCTCTTTGCTCATTCCCATTCCTAATTAATTTGTCTTGCTGAGCAAACCTTTAGTAGCAGAAGAGAGTTGGGAGCATAACTTTGAAAAAAGCTTATTTTTCAGGCCTAATTATATTGTATCAATAGTTTTAGATATTTTTTTAATTCATTTAAATTAGTAGCCTTATCAGCCAAATATTAACTATTTGTTATATATATAGCGCTATAACTATATATGTACCTATATATTTGTTATATATGTAATTATAATTATATAAGTTGCTTATGTCCATACATTTTAATTTCATTGCTACCTTGAACTTTTGGAGAAGGATGTTGCTTCAGCTGCATATCCCTGAATGATACTAACTGCCAAAATGCTCATCAGCTTTTTGTTTGAAAATTATTTGATCTTTAGCACTGAAACCATTCTGAAAATGCTGCATAGCAACCAATAAAGGAATTGTTTGAATTCTGTGCCTTCTACTGTTCCTCTCTGCACTGCAATTGTTAGTGCATAAGTCTTCGAATCCCAGTAGGAGCAAGGGGGTTTTGGTGACTTTGTTTTTGTTAATTAAGAGTAACCTTCCCTCTTTCCTCCAATAAAACTTTGCCTTTCTGTTGTGAGTCAATAACATCACTTGATGAATGTAAGTTTCTTCATTTCCTTAAAGGTTGGAGAAAGTAAAATTTCCCATGAAGTTCTTGAAAGTTACAAGTTTCAGACTTGGGCTTCATGTTCACTTTGTTTAAATCAATGAGTTATTTGCTCTTGACTTTTCTAGCTCTTTGGGTGAGGAATTCCTTCAACTAGAGGGATTAGGAAGCCTTTGTATACAAACAGTTGTAGAGTGTAATAAATATCTTAGGTGCTTTCTGATTGGCTCTAGTTAATGATTATAGTACTCTTTGCAGTTAGGTCATTTTTTCAGTGCATAAAACAGCAGAAAGGCTTAGGGAACTAAATGTTGTATAGCTTTGTAAAATTAAGTAGCTTAATCTATTTTTCAATAGTACATAAACCTTTGTTTCTAACATAGGAGTTGACATGTCGAGAAGAACTTCTGACCCTCCTCTTGTCACTTCTGCCATTGGTGTGGAAAATCCCTGTCCAAGAAGAAAAAGCAATAGGTAGGTTTTATAATTTAGAGTATTAAGGACATAAAGGAAGTGGTTTGTGTTACTACAGAGCCTGGGACTCCAACTAAAGAGTAGCAGTTCATTGTAATATATATCCTCCTAACATAACATAAGGATGTGGATTCTGCAGAGTTTTTAAGCTCCAAAATACTGATGTTCTGTCAGCATACAAGGAAGATCAAAATTGCACAGAGGAGGTAAAGGCTGTCAGTCAGCGTGAAAGGCAATGCTCACACTACTACAGAGCTGAACTTGATAATGGTGAGATTTTTCTTCTTTTCAGGTCATTCTGGGGAAAAAGGTGTTTGAAAGATTGTATGATATTTTTGCTGATGTGAAGTGTTTCTTTAGGAGTAGAAGGGGAAAACATAATTCTTTTTAATAACAAAAATGGTATCACTTATGCTGATTAGTATTAGAGACAGAATGAGACAGACATTTTTTCTTCTGAAATTGAAGAAATGGGAAGTAGAGAATGAGCTTAAAGCCAAACAATGAACAGAAGAGTGTGAAAGAAGGGCAATGTTCTCAGGGAGACAGGCCCTGAAAAATAGAACAATACTGGATGATTATGAACAGAACCAGGCTGCATTCCTTAGAAAATACAATGTTTTGTGTCAGAAACTGATGTGCTAATTGAGGAATCAAATCACAAGTGTTGAACTGCCAAAGAGTCAGTTTAAAGTGAATTTAAAAAAATTAAAGGGATGATACAAAATAAATTCTATGCAAAAACTCAACCAGGAAATAGCAGTGGTTTATTTGGTTTTGTTGTGGCTTCTTGTTTTGTTTGGGGTTTTTTTTTGTTTTGTTTTGGGCTCTTGCATTTGTCTGATGCATACTTTTCCCTATTAGAGGATAAAACAAAGAGGATGAAACAAATGAAGTTTCCTATCTGTTTGAGAGTTCCTAAGGATTCTCACCTAAAGCTCTTCCAATGATTTTTGCTATTTAAACTTGTGCAAATTGGAGGCTTTTGTGAATATTTGTAGACTTGGAGCTTTTGAAGTAACAATTTTATAGCACTTCATATAATAAATTTTCCTGCTCAGTTACATCATTCTTTCATGCTCCTGTAAGCATGATTGAATTAAAGAAACATTTTGTTTGTCTTATGAGAGTTTAGTGACTTTTCCAGGGTTAGTTCAAATGTTGTGTAATGAGGTTTTAAGATGTTTTGGTTTTGCACTCTGCATAATGTCAATTTTTTGCTTCCACAAATTTATTTCTGATAGTACAGATGCAGTAAACATGATGTGTATCCAGTTGTTCACTACATTGTTTTTTTTTCCTTGGGCTGAAATCAATCCACCTGTATTAGACAGCTTTTTCCTTTCTGTGCAGATAAATATCCTTTATGTGATAAAGTCCTCCTGGTTAATTTCCTGCCACCAAAGCAGGTGATGTTTCTTCCTTAAGCATCACAAGTACGACTTCTTGCAACAGCAAGGCACAGTCATGCTTGCAACAGCAAGGCACAGTCATGCTTGCACGTGTTTTCTTTCAGTTTGATTAATGATTGCATCTGTTGTGTGGACTTTGGGGAGTGGAGGGCTGTTATTAACTATCACACTTTTCTAAATACTAAACTTACTGGGTGGTAGCTACTTGAAGTTGCTTTATGCTAGGCATTTTACTAGTCACAGCAACCAATACAGTTCTGTTGCTACTTAAAAATGATGATGGATTTTATCCAAGAACATACAGACTTTTTTCTCTGCCTGCTTTTTCCACATTTTGCAGTATAAAATAGTGAATGTATACTTGAAAGTTGGTTTTTTGTCCTGGCTTGGTTTTTGTGGGACTATTAAACATGTTAACCATTATTCTTTTCCATCTCCTTCTTGTCCCTGACTTTTAAAATCCACTACTTCTTTTGTGTTTGGAATAGTTAATGCTGAAGTAAAGACTGATGTCTGTATACTTGATCTGCACTGTTTCTTAAGTAGAGAAATTTATTTTTCTATTGCCACTTGTGCACTAACAATTTCTTCTTCATGCATTCTGAGGGGACTGTGAGTTAATGCACCCAGTTCCTATAGCAGCTGTGTTGCAAAAAGTGACAATGAGTCATGGAGTTGAAAAAGATCTTTTTTCCGCCCTTTATAGCTTTTCTTTGCTTGTGAGATAGCACTGTTCCGCAATGCTGATGCTGGGACTTCAAATGTATCAAATGGTATATATGGTAAATAGAGCTTGAGTAACTGGCTAAAACTGCTTCCATAGCTAAGTAATAGAGGACATCTCGGAGTAGGTATCTTGCTGAATAATATTTTACTTCTATTCTATTAGTATGTTTAGCTTATCCAATTTTAAATTGAATATATCTAGAGGCTTGTGGCTATATTGTTCCTTTATGTCCTATCTATAACAGGCCAAAAGATATTCAGACTAAGCTTTCTTCCCTTTGCTGACCAAAAAGTCCTTTCATCTACCTTGATAACGTCCTTTCTGAAGAGAATGGAAGAGCTATGCCTACAAAAAAGTTTTAGAAAACCCTCTAGCACACTTAGCACAGTTGGAAATGAACTAATTTTTCTAGCTTTTGAAAATAGCCAGCGTCATTCCTAAACATGAATTGTTGCTGACTTTTTTAGGCTGAAAGTGTCAGACACAGGTAGATGCAAAACAATGACCTATTAAGATACAAATTTATTTCATATTTCTAAGCTGAAAGTATTAAACTATAAAATGAAGAAAAATGTTTTGCATATTATAATGTTCCTTTGTTATGTTTCTGTTTCAACAGATTTTAATCTACCCTTTACAGTAGATCTATGCCTGACCAAAGAGAACAATTCGAGTTCCGTGAAATCTACTCAGGAAAAACTAGGCTTAGATGGAAGCGGTCGTTCATCTCTTCAGACTTCTGTAAAACTAAATCCTCGGTCTCGAAAAAGTGGCCGTCTGCGCAAAACCACCCATCGTTACTCCGTGCGAGATGCGAGAAGATCTCAGCTCTCCACTTCAGATTCAGAAGGCAATTCTGATGAGAAGACTACTGTAATAACGAAACACAGACGCGCCCAGTTACTGCAGCCTTTTTTAACATATCCAGTTAGGGACAGCAGCTTGGTAGGTAGAAGTGATTTCCTACCTGCCGAAGTGGTACCCGATTCTAATCCCGATGCCCATAATCTAGAAAATTCCAGCCAAATGAGTCCAACACATGATCTAAACCCAGAGACTTTGAATGAGCCGGCTGCAGGAATTGCTGAGAGCAACATGGATAACTCTCCTTTCAATTTATGCCATGTCTTATTGTCGCTCCTAGAGAAAGTGTGCAAATTTGATATTACTTTGAATCACAGTTCTGCTCTTTCAGCTAGTGTGGTGCCCACATTGACTGAATTCTTGTCAGGATTTGGAGACTGTCACAATGTAAGTGGTAACACAGAAAATGAAGTTTCTGCAGGGTGGACAGAAGAACCTGTGGCTTTGGTCCAAAGGATGCTCTTTCGATCAGTGCTGCATCTTATGTCTTTAGATATCAGCAGTACAGAAACAATGCCTGACAATTTACGAAGAAATTTAATAGATTTACTTAAAGCAGCATTAAAAATCAGAATTTGCTTGGAAAAGCAACCTGATGCTTTTGTTCCAGGATACAAGAAAACACTACAGCAGCCGGTTCAGGACGACTTTGTATTTTCTAGGTATCATCACAGAGCCTTGCTTCTACCTGAGGTTATAGAAGGGGTCTTGCAGATTTTGATCTGCTGCCTACAAAGTGCAGCCTCCAATCCATTATACTTCAGCCAAGCTATAGATCTGGTTCATGAGTTCATACAGCATCAGGGATTTAAGCTCTTTGAAGTAACAGTGCTTCAGATGGAATGGCTTTGTATGAAGAATGAGGGAGTAACTGGGGAAGCCTCAGAGCATCTGAAAGCCCTTATCAACAGCATCATGAAAATAATCAGTACTGTCAAAAAAGTGAAATCAGAGCAGCTACATCAATCGATGTGTACAAGAAAGCGGCACAGACGATGTGAGTACTCCCACTTCATGCATCACCACAGGGATCTCTCTGGGCTCCCTGTATCTGCTTTTAAAAGCCAAGCTTCCAAAAACCCATTTGAAACTGCTGATGGAGAAGTTCATTATCCTGACAGATGCTGTTGCATTGCTGTTTGCGCACACCAGTGTTTGCACTTGTTGCAACAAGTTTCTTTGAGCAGCACTTGCGTTCAGATTCTCTCGGGTGTCCATAATGTAGGAATATGCTGTTGTATGGATCCGAAGTCTGTGATTGTCCCATTGCTTCATGCGTCCAAGTTACCAATATTAAAAAACTTTCAACAGCACATATTGAACATCCTTAACAAGTTTATATTGGATCAGCTGGGTGGAGCAGAAGTTTCTCCAAAAATTATGCAGGCATCATGCAATATATGTACTGTTGACTGTGATCAGCTTGCTCAGCTGGAAGATGCCTTGCAGGGCAACTCTAGCGATGCTGGTCTTGCATCTAGTTCTTCTTGCAGAGTTCAGGGAATTCTGCCGAGCAGTGGATCTGAAGATATGTTGTTGCGATGGGATGCATTGGAAGCTTATCAGGACGTTGTTTTTGAAGAAGACAAACTGCGCGGCATGCAGATTGCAAACCATATTTGCCACTTAATTCAAAAGGGAAATGCAGTGGTCCAATGGAAACTATATAACTGTATTTATAATCCTGTGCTTCAGCGAGGGGTTGAGCTAGCTTGCCACGCTCAACAACTGGGACTAACAACAGCTGATAAACACACATGCAGTTACCATAACCAGTGTTTGCCTTCTGAAGTACTTCAGATTTATTTGCAGACGCTCCCTGTGTTGCTTAAATCCAGGTTGGTTGATTTTCTGTTTTTTAATGAAAAGCATGCTAATTATGTACAGAGCTTTGTATGTTTGTTACTGATCAGAACCTAAGTTTGATTTGGACTGTAGGCTGCACTTGGATATTGTAGGGATGACAACAAGATAAATACTTGAATAACGTAAGTTTTAATCCTGGATTCATAACCTATAGAAAGTGAGGGCTTTCAACTGATGAGTTATGGTCTTTAACAAGTCAAAGTGTGTGGGGAAAAAATAAAATCTTTGTCCAATGTGATATGCTTTTTGCCTCTTCATTCCTCATGCTAAAGTGAGTCAGGAATGTTGAACAGATTGACATGTCCCTTTGCTGTGGGAATTAGACTACTTTCTGATCTGTTTCCCTTTGCCTTCTGGAAAGGTCTTCATAGAAACCACCTTTCAAAAATAAGGCTTGAGAGTTTTACTTGCCCTGAAATAACTGTTTCCTATTTTACAAAATCTTTTTAATTTAAACATATTTGTGTTTTTTTTTTTTTAAAAAAAAACCCCAAACAAAACCAACACAACCCTCAAACATTCTTCTAAGATGTGAAAGAGAAACTTTCGTTTATCATTTGAGTTGATGAAATAGTTGTTTAATACATTATATGGAAGTTTATTCAGAATATTAATGTGTCCTTTCATCCAGGAAAGATTCTGATCTTTTCTGTTGGAGTCCTGGTAGACTGGAGTGAATTTAGTAGGTTTCTGAGACAGTCACACAGAATAGACTAATATTCCAGTTTATGTAAAGGATTGTCAAATTCATTTTTAACTTTTATCCTAACCTAAACTGTATCAGAAGTTGTTCACTCTTGAAAGTGCACTTAGTGGCAAAGAGGCAAGAGAAGTTTAGATTTATAAAAGTGTAAGATACCATATTTCCTATTATTGGCTTAAAGATGGGAATATACAAGTAAGTATATTCATGGGATTCTGGAGTGTGTAACTCAGTTACAGTAAAAGCTGATCCTGGGGGAAGGAGATGGGAGGGTAAGGAAGGTGGATGTCTACAAGCAAACACAGTAGACTAAGAAGCTTACAGATCCTTACCCCAAATTTTCTATGAACTCAATGTAATATTTGGAGCAAAAAGAATGGAAAAGTATACTTGGAAACAAATATACTGAAATGTTTTTTAGTATGGGACATCCTGGCATAACAATGGCTCAAAAAAATGTGCTTGAAAGGCACTCCTCAATTCTCTCTGAGACACATAGTCCATGCAACTAATAGACACAGCTAGTAAAATGTCTTAATGCTTGAAGTTTGAGAAGGAATATCTACTTTCTGGTGAAGTCACAGAACTGAGAAAAATAAAGATGTTTACTAGCTTCAATTGCTAATAAAAAGTTAGGGGGGAGGAAATAGTACTAAAGAGAAAATGTCACAGATAAAATTAACCACTTTCAATGTTTTGAACATCATGCATCTTTGTGGTCTACATTTTAGAGGTTAATCAATATTTCCTACATTGTCTTACAAAAAAAATTGAGTTTTGTACTATGAGATGGATTATGCTCACTTGAGATTCTAGAGTACTGCAAGCAAGTTCCTCCTCTCTTTAGTTTATAGTTTACAGTAATTTATAACATTTACTGTAAACATGATCAGTCCTTGGTGTTATTCAGATTTTGGATATCTTTGGATAAGATAGGTCATCTGAACTACGTGAATCTGTGGCTGATTTAGAAGGTAACTCTTATGCTTTTTCTTGCAGGATAATTAGAGACTTGTTTCTGAGTGGTAACGGAGTGAATCAAATGACTGAGTTAAATTACTTGGATACTTTAAGAAGCCATTCTTTGAAAGTGTTAGAGACTTTGATACTCTGTCTTGGTGATCAGCAGAAAGACCAAGCAATGCCAGAACTGGAAGGTATGAACAGTGAACAAAAGGAGTCTACGTCTGACTTGCCCGCTTCTCTTTGTAGCCAGCATCCTGTTTCAGAAGTTCCTCAAAGCCTCAGCAAGTTTTATGCTGGCTTGAAAGAGGCTTACCCAAAAAAGAAAAAGTTTATTAGCCAAGACATACATGTCAATACAATAAACCTGTTCCTCTGTGTTGCTTTTTTATGTGTAAGTAAAGAAGCAGATGGTGATCTGGATTCAGCTAATGACTCTGAAGATACATCAGGATATGATAGTACAACTAGTGAGCCACTAGGTCACAAATTACCATATCTGTCACTGGAAAGCCTTACTTTGCCCTCTCTGGAACATATTCACAGGGCTGCGGATATTTGGTCAATGTGTCGTTGCATATATTTTTGTAGTTCAGTATTCCAGAGACAGTTCCATAGACTTGGAGGCTTTGAAGCATGTCATAGATTACTAATTCTGATAATTCAGAAACTTGCAAAAAATAAGGAAAAAGAGCAAGAAAAGGAGAGAGCGTTGAGTGAAAGCAGTAGAAGCTCACATGAGGGTGCTCATGGTGAGCTTCTCAGCAAGGATGACTCAGTTCAGTTGGTTAAAAGCAGGGAGGTGGCACAATTGGAGCTCGATAGTTCCAACAGCCTTGCTGGTGCAGAACAGCTGGTGCCTGAAGTGGCCTCCTGTGACAGTTCTTTGAGTAGGCAACACACTTCAGTTACTTCAACTGCCAGTCTTGAGGGGATAAAGACTTCTGCAAGAGAAGAGACTGAGTGGGCGCTTCAAGGTATCAGGCTTCTGGAATCTCTGCTGACAATCTGTCTACACAGTGCAAGCACCGTGCAGCAGAAGATGGAAGTGGAGATGTCTCACCAGGTACTGTGCAACTTACCTTAGCTTACTTTACTCATGTTAGTTACATTCACTATTATTTTAATAGTAATTTAGTTGAAAGATCTTTTTGAGATGAAAGAAGCTTATACTGTTGTTATGGTACCATATTTTTAATGTAATACTGGAACCATAGAGTTAAGGATGTGCTTAGTAGTTGGGGTAGTGGTCAGCAGGCATGAAAGAATGGGAGTGGGTGGATGGACAAACTGGTAGCTGCTGTTTCTGAGGAGTGTTAGCTTGCTACTCTGTACTCACTCAGATGCTGGTAAGGACCCTGTACTCCTTTTCTTGTTCTCCAACATGGTCCTTTGTCCTCCGCTCTTTTTGGTTGGATTCCTATTCAAGCCTTCCCAAGTAATAGCTTCTACGGGCAGGATGAAATTTTTACCTTCCTCACTTTTATTTGAACTGTATTTCTGGTTTATTTTTCATGTATTTGTTACAGTTTGGGCCGGCATGGTCAATATGAATAAGGGCTGAACTCAATATCGAATACTTCTTTCTGCATTAATGTATCTTGAGTCCCAGGGAAGGCTGTGATCCTGGCAGATGAAGATTTTGTTTTCCTTTTTTTTCATAAATTGATCCTGACTAGAGGAAAGGTGGTGATTTCCTCTTACTGAAAAAGGCAGTAGTGGATGTTGACAACTGAATTGCTGGCTAATTTTGCTGGTATTTTTTACCTGGTCAGTTATGGCCTGCTTTTTCTGTGTGGGTTTTTTTTTTCTGTGTAGTCCTTTTGTCTCCAGTCCCACATTCTCCAGAGGCTAAGCTGATGGGATTTGAATGGTGGGAGAGACTTGTGTTTTGTTTTTGTTTATTTTATTTTTTGAAAGGCTATTCAGTGGAGAATGTGTGTGACAGGTGGGATTGAAGGAGAGCTGCATAGACAAGACGTGAGCATTGTGTATAGTCACATGGTGTTTTTGATGACTGTTCTGAGCAGAGCATGGCACTTTAGAAAGAGGAATATTAGAGGGCACAGGTACTGAAAGGACACTGGGGAAAAAAACTGTTACTTAAGCTTTAGAGGTGAACTAATTCAGTGTTCTACAAAGTCGTTAATTCATAGAAGGCACCTTGACTGTGCTTTAACATTTTCATTGCTATCTTGAATTTTACTTGGCAGTTTGTTACAAAAGCAGGAGGCAGTAGGTATAGGGGAGAACTAGAAACTGGAATTCTGTTCAGGCCGCATGCTGTTTTTGTGGAATTGGATGTGTCACTCTCTGTCTTGTTAACATTAACTTCTCTAGTAATACTGTGCTGTGATCTGAATGCACTGTGTGCTTGAAACTGTTTGTTGTTTATTGCTGTAATGGTGCTTTCATTTGTAATGTTTGGAAAACAGCAAGTTGCTGGATTTTTTTCAGTGTGCAGATTGATTAGCCAACTAAATCACTGTCTCGACAAGCAGAATGAATCTTCCTTATTGCAAGGGACTGGATGAAGTCTGATGGCTTTAGCTGAGAATTCAGATTAGTGTAGGTGGAAGGGAAAGTTCTTGAATGAAAGTACTAGACGGTTCTGTTAGCCAAAACAGAATAACATGAATCAAAATGTTTGTCTCCTCCAAAACACAGAGTACCTGTGTGGATGACATCTTACTTCAAATACGAGAGCAGCTTGCTCAGTCAAAAGTGATAGAAACTGACTTGGCAAAGCCTCTGTTTGATTCACTGCTTCGTGTTGCGTTGGGCACTTTTTCTGCTGATCTGGATCATTCTGAAGAAAAAATTGAAAAGGTATGAAGCACCAACTAAGTAGCCTAGTTCTAAATACTGCAAGGTCTGCTCAGTCAGACTTATGTTTGGGTCTATTTTTAAACTCTAAAGGACATATTTAAATGTTTGGTAGTTGTGGCTGTTGAAGATGAATTCTCTGGTTCTCATGTGCAGGTGTGTAAGTTGTGTGCTGGTTATTGATATGCTCCACACACAGTTCAGAAATGAGTCATGCCCCGAAAAGGAGAAAGCTCTGTTATGTTTTATAGACATACCTGAAACCTGCCATTCCCTTTGCTCTTTCATCCCACAACAGTGTGATAAAACTCTGAAAGGGAGAGCTTCAAACAGGGATGTTCACTGACCTCAGTGGCTGCAGACATCCCTTCACCTTAGGGTGAAGGTGCATGTTTATGATGATAGTGATTTCTTGGAAACAGTTATTCTTAATGCACTGGCCACTTGCTTACCAAAGCTTTGGTCAGATAGTTAGTCAGAAAAATCTATCTTTGCAGAATCCTTTTTTTATGTAAGAATAGAGTATTCATAAAAAGTATCTCCAGTTTCTTGAAAGATTATGATGAGTTTATATCTTTTGCCAGTGGGCTGGGAGAAAATAGGCATCTGGAAGATTCTGAATTCATTGCTTTTCTGACCAAAAATGGTAAATTTGTTTGTGTTACACAGACGCATTACACTGAAAAGGAGCCTGTGTCACAACCTGAAGATATCTCTGAAGAAACTGAAGAATCACAGTGCTGTAGTCTTAAACTTTTTGCTGAAGAGGAAGGATATGAAGCAGATAGTGAAAGTAACCCTGATGACAGTGAAACCAAGAATGAAGGTAGATGAACTTTCTGACTATACAAAGCATCTTTCTGACATAGCAAAGCTTGCTTGTCTTTAGAGATGTACAAAAATAGGGGGAGCATCACAGACCTTTCACAGATAGAAATAGCTTAATTTTTTTACTTCCAGTAGGATACCACTACAGATGGAGAGATGGTGAATATTCTTACTGAGTGTTATAGGAACTGTCCTGTCTTGGTTTTCATCATTTATGTGACTCTGAAGTCATGTTGCTCAAATGTATTATTGTGGTCTAGAAGATTTCTTTTCTCCAGAGATGCTTATCAATATCTTGCCTGAAAATCAGTACTTATTTTTTTATTTAGCATTGTAACAATCCGGTGAAAATTAGATAGTCTAATTATATCTTTTCATAGTCATTCAGCGACTGTGTACATCTCATGCTGTATTATGTTTGTGTAATTGATTTTGAACATGAATTTGCTTCAGATTTTTTTTGCTGAACATCTGGATGCTTACAGTATTGTATGAGGTCAGCATGAGCAGTAACAGCCTTTAATAGAACTGGATTCAGCTGTTGCTGTTTACCTGTGTGACTAGACTTTATCAACAGATATACATTTTAAAAGCATTTTGGAATTAGAAGTTTAACCTGAAACATTTCTATGAAGCATATGTCTGTGCCAAATAGTTTTTAAGTAACATGCTTTGAAGTCATCGTGAGAGGCTTAGATGTTGGGGGTTTTTGCTTTTTTTGATTGTCATGGAGATACTGTCATGTGCTGTCATGTGATTTTTTTTTTTTTTTTTTGAGTTAAATAACTAAAAAAACTGCTTCCGCCAACCTTTTAACATGAAATAAAATAATTTGAATTTATCTCCTTTCTTGGCAGGCTCAGAGTTCTGTATGGAAGCTTGAGGCTCTAGTACAATGGCTTTACTGTCATACTTCATGAATTGCATATTTCATCATTACTATGTGTGTCTAGTTCCTAGGAAATGAAGGCACATAGTTTAAAAGCGCGTATTGAGTGAAATAAATCCTCGCCCTTCTGTATTGGCAGGAGGATATAAAAATCTGAAGCAGAATAGTAGAAGATTATACTAACTTCTGAAAACTGCTTATAAGCTAATGACTATTGTTGGTGCTTACCTCTGAGAAAGTATGTCCTTGAATGTTCTGTTTAAATCATGCAAACTGTATTCAGCTGAGTAAGTTTTCAGTAAGATGTGTTTCCTTTCAGGAGCAGACACAAAGGCAGAACTAGGATGTACTGGTCCTTCAGGTTATTTTAATGACCTAGCTGAAAGCATCAATCAAGGAGAATTAATATATCCTGAAATCTGCATGTTAGAATTAAACTTGCTCTCTGCTGGTAATGCAAGTTTAGATGTGCTTGCTCATGTATTCCAAAGCTGCCTGAAAATCATCATGCAGAAGGAGAGGAATGCCACTCTACTTATAGAACAGGTAAAAATGTTACTAAACAAAGGCAACAGCTTGGCAGTTTTGTATCTGATTTTCTTCAGTTTTCTAGTACCAGTATACCTAATAGAGTGATCTCAGAAATATTCTCACTTGTTATGGCATTTGCTAAGACCAGAAACAATGTAAACAACTGATATTGCCAGCTGCATTGCATTTAAGTTACCGGAAACTATAAAAAATATAGTTACTAATGTATTGAAAGATATTTGACCTACAAATGTTTTGAGTTTCACAGTTGCCTTATTTTATCAAGACTGTTCAGTCACTAGAGTTATAGATACAGATTGAATGACTGTCAGGCCACTGGGGAAAAAAGCACAAAAAACTAAAACAAAAAATAAGTATATTCTTGTATATGTGTATGTGTAGACATTTTAAATATATATGTGTTCAATATGTACGTTTAGAAAATTCCAGTGATGTGCCTCAAAAATACTTAATGCTTTTATTCTTCATAAATTTATATTATAAATTGGTTATGCACATGTTGATGTCCTCATCCTTGGGAATTTCTGATGGTTAGCTTGTTTTTTTGCTCTTTTATAGCTAAATTGAGTATGCCTTTTTCGCTAAAGAGGAAAATATGGTTAAGTAACCTCAGCTTAAAATGCTTGTTTCTATAATCACTTCACAGAAGCAAAATTAGTGCTTGAGAGCTTAAACAAAAGCAGGAAAGGAAAACATTGTTTTGTTTCAGTACTCCAGTTGTTTGTGTGAATTATTAGCTTTAAATCACTAGCACACATGTATTTCTCTTTTCTGAACTTCAACATATGAAATTTAACTCAAAATAATCTTATTTTCGTTACTCCTCAATATTGTTTAGAAAGAGCAACCTATCAAACTAATCAATTTAGAGATTTTGAATATCTCCATTTAGAGGTTTTTCAAATTACCTTTAAGATGCATTTGTGAAAGATGCTCATAAGTAAATGGCTTTTTTTAAAATTACTTTTTTAAGTAATCTGGCATAAAAAGCTTGGATAGAGGTTGAATTTGCTTTCTGTATTGTATGACTGTATACCAACATGCTGTATTTTGTCACAACCTCCCCTGTAACAGAACTACAGGATTTGACAGAGCACAAGGGAGATCTCAGCTGCTGAATTAATAATGTCTCAGGTTTCTTTCTAGAATAATTTGGATTTCTAAGTTTCTCTTCTGCAACTGAACTGTACAGAATGTGGAAGAATATTCATTAGCAAATGTATAAAAAAAAAAATTCCATAATTTAAAGCAACTGGAATTATCTTTAAAATCCATAGTAGACAAGAATGGATTGAAATAAATTAGTTCTTGGAACTGCTGTACATTCATCAGATATCAATTTTCCCCTGCATTTTTTTAACAGGGAGCTGTTAAACATCTTTTGGGAGGATTTCTGAACATCTTAACACAAACAGAGTCTAGTTTTCATGGTGAGTTCAAGGTTTAAGTAATTTAAATACTGCTTTTTATAACTTAATGTACCCACACTCAAATGTTTAGTTAAATTGACAATACAAATTCATTGGCATGTGTGAATTTATGCAGCTGCTTTAACTTGTGACAAGTATCTAACTCGTGTAAACACAGGGTTATTTCTGAGCTAGTGGAAATCTGTTATTTAAACACATGCTGGCAGATCTGAAAATGGTAGTTGAAATCATAAACCTAGGGTGACAGTGTTAACAAACATTGCTTGGCAAAATAGCAGTTATCTTCCTGATTAAATAGGGCTCCATCACAACGTAAGTTTTTATTTCAACTTTCTTTTTAAGACGGGTCTTAGTGATGTCTTGGTTGAGTTTTCTTTCTGATTGGAAAACAGCTAGCTAATCCAAGAATGTGGAAGCAAATTAAATGTTTGCCCAAAGGTAGCTTCACATAAGGAGGTTGCTCCACAGCAGGAGATGACGTAAATCCATCCCAGGACTTTGATCCCTGGCTTTGTGGGGAGAGCCTTTGCAATGTAGATGGTGGGTTCCCAGACTTCCAGACTCCACTTTGCAAACTTAAGACCAGACTTGCTGTAGCCATGTAGATTCAGTCAGTGAAACTTTGAGTGATAGTGTCAGGAAGTGCTGTTAGATCTCTCTAGAATTCATCTTATAATTATTACTGCTTCCTGAATTTGAAATTTAGCAAAACATTCTGAATCCCATGTTAATCTTTCCTCATAAAAGTATGAAATACAAATTTTTTTTTGGCTTTTATAAAGTTCTCTTGAAGAATATTTTGTCTCTTTATTTTTTAGCATGTCAAATGGTACTGGTAGACCTGTTAGTTTCCTTGATGAGTTCACAGACATGTTCAGAAGAGCTAACTCTTCTTCTGAGGATATTTTTGGAGAAGACACCTTGTACGGTATGTATGGAGTAGCATGTAGCAAAATTCAGAAGCTTAATGAGAAAAATGAAACAAAAAGAGCATCTTTTTCTGTCCAAGTATTTTGGGAAATAAGGAGGCTGTAACAGCAACATTCCAACTGATCAGAGCAAATAAAATTTTGTTGTTGAAATAATTAATTCTCAAAACATGAAAAGGAAACAGGAGACAAGAAAGGAGAGGGTTTTGAAGTCTGTGTTAGAGTCCTGGGAACTCTCTTTAGCACAAGAAAACAACATTCCTTTTGAGGAGACTGAGATTATGGTGATGGATGACAGAATGCTAATACTGTAAAATTTGAAGCTACCCCTTTAAAGTTATAAAGCATGTCACTATTTCAGAAATGCTTTAGCAGCAGGAATTACTTTCAAAGTTGTCTTAAGTTGGCTTGGGTAATGCTGGAATCTACTCCCTCTATGGGATATACTGCTGAAATACCTATTTGTTGGTTTGTGTGGGAGTCTGTAGAAAAACAACAAGTGGAAGGAAATTAAAAAAATAATACTGTGGAGTCCGAGATGGTAACAAATCAAACAAGGAGACATGAGACAATTTTTCAAAGGTAGCTTGCAATAATTGGCTAAGTAACTGGAGGAACTTTTTGGCTTAAGGGCTCAGCTAGCTTTGTTACTTGTTATGCAATAACAAAGTGATGGCTTGTGTGCATTCTTAACCAGCTTCAAAAATGGGGTAAAAGGGGTGGTCTTTTGTTGAGGTATAAGCTAATCTGTTAGCACGCTAACAAATGTGGTCATTGCACAACCTTATCTCACCTGCTGTGGTTCAGCTGATTCCAAAGCATGGTAACTTGAAGATTGATCTGCCCTGACTAAATCCCCAGAACTGTTGGGCCATAGTCTGTTGAAATTGCTGCTTGATGCTTTGTAAATGTGTGTCAGTTTGGATATGAAAGTCCACATCTGTTGGGAAAACATGAATCCAAATTTCAATGAAGTGTTTTTTTTTAGTTAGATGACACTTGACTACATGGTGTAAACAGTTTGGGTTTTTTTTCTCTAATTTGTTTGGTTTATTTCTTCTAGGAGATACTACTCAAGGGTGTATTGAAGATAATAGAAAATAGTATTTATATGAACCCATTGCAGTACCTTCCCTTCCCTTTGCCACATGGCACAAATTTGAGTAGTAGTTCTTCACAAAAATCTGGTAGCACTTCCAACAGCAAAACTCCTGGACTGTTAAAAAGAGCAAAATTTTCACAGAGTAAGAAAGAGGCAGATGGTGAAAATTTGAGTCACCAACTGCTTTCTTCTTGGCATGTAGCCCCAATTCACTTGCCTTTAGTTGGACAAAACTGTTGGCCACACATGTCTGAAGGCTTCAGTGTCTCACTATGGTTTCATCTGGAGTCTGCTCACGAAACGGAAAATTCAACAGAAAAGGGGAAAAAAGTCAAGAGAAGGAGCAAACTGGTAGCTGTAAGAGAGAACAGCTTTGACAGCACAGGTGAGGAAATCGTAATTCTTGTTCCTGTAGCACTGAAGGATTATGGTTACAAGTATTACTAATTGATGTGCCATATACAAAAGGCTGGATTTTCTCTTAATGTAGGTATTAAACAGGGGTGGTAATCTTTCTGATTTTTTTCAACTGTATCATATACGTAAAGATTATACATTTCCAGATTTGTTCATTAAGTTAGATTAATTCCTGCTTCCTTAGAAATTTAGTATTATCACTGAATTTGTAACCTCAGTAAAATGTCTTTATATTACTTTATGCTGAAGAAAATATTAAGTGCTGCATCTGAAGGGTCCTGTGAAAAGACTGCTCTCAAGTTTATTTGGTCTTGTGTATTGATGAAGCAAGTGGCTTTTATGCTCTTTCTGTTTAATAGCGAGCTAGTAAATCTTTGTGATTTAGGGTTTAAATATTTGAATTCTTACATAAAAGGTGCTTTGAATCCATCATGTCAGAGCCTGAGGCTGAGTTAGTATAAATCCTTTAACTTTCCTTGTGTGTGTGCCATAGTAAATGTCAATAGCTGTAACAACATGTGTCTGTTTATACTTTTGTAGTGACCTACCTGCTCCCAAACTCTTTTGAGCAGATTGTAGGAGGAAAAATTCCTTAAGTTATTTAAAATGCCTGCCAGTAATAGCACCTGGAATATCTTTTACTCTACTTTTTCTTTTTTACTGTACCCTGAATCTTGGGACTCACTAGTGCTGCTTTTAAAGTGTAGTATGATTTATATAAAACAAACAAAACCCCTAAAGATTTATTGGTGCACAGTAAAGACTGCCAGTTTGATAGGAGTGTAATATGATACAGCATGTCGAAAGCATCATTGAATTGGGTAGTGTATTGACACTTAGTGGGTTTACCTGATTACAAACAAAAACACGTGAAGTGATGAGTTAATGTCAAACTCCTCTGTTTCAGTGTGAGACCTAGGTCTCTGAAGAGAATTGCACACATTAGTCAGCTTGCTTTAAACAAAAAAAGAAGAAAAACTAACCAAATAAACCTCAACTAAACAAAACTCAATTCTCTGCAGTACCTGAACTATTTCTTTTCACACTTGATAGCTGGCGAGATAGGCATTGTTGTTATGTTGTATTGTAATTGTGTATAAACATTTTTATTAAATATTTCTAGAAGAAACCAAGTCTATAGGAATGGAATACCCAAGCCTGGGAGATAAACTTGTTGAAGATGGCTGTATTCATATCATTTCACTGGGTTCCAAAGCACTGATGATACAAGTCTGGGCAGACTTGAACACTGGAGCATTCATATTTCGGTATGGTGTGTTAGTAAAAAACAATCTTGTGAACATGTGTATTGTTACTTTCAGTAGCAGCTTGCAGGGAATGCTGGTGTAGACTAGAGAACCAATTTCTGTAGTAGAGTCATCATGCACGCTAATGGCAACATCAAGTTTATTGCCTACAGATCTACAGGATTAATTGCTTAAAATGTTAGTGTCTGGTCTTGCATGTTTCATGTAGTCATATATAAATAATTGCCCAAAGCAAGATGCAAGATCAGTCATAAGCATAATATAATGCAAGGTAGCAGTTCAAGTATTAATGGAATGGCCCAATAAATGTGTGAAGATAAGCAAAAGCTGTTGTAGCTGTAGGTTTTCACACCTTAGGTGTGAAAATTGTTGTTACTTAATACCACGGCAATCTCGGTTTTAATCATCTGAATGTGTTTTAGGTCTAATCTCATAAATAATGTATCCTTAAAATGGGTCTAAAGCTGCAAATTTAGAACCCTTTATGGCGTTCAAAGCACATGTATTTTTTCAATGAACAATGTAATTTCTATGTAAACCAGAGATAATATTCTTACCTTAAATGTAAGCAGATTCATCCGAACAAGTTAAATAAGTTGAAACTGTAAAGTGAAGATTTTCCTAGCTGATGTTGACCATTCTAAACATAGCATTGTGATGAAAAAAAAATGTGTGAAAGTTTAAAGAATGCAGTCTCAAAGTAACTGAGGCCAAAAAAATTGCAGATTTGGGACTTAAGATGCAAATTTGAAAACAAACACACACTTGTTTTTCCTTTTTTTGTTTTGTTTTCATAGTATGTGCATGGATCCAAATGATGAGATGAAAGCTGGTCTGCTGGCACAGGCTGAATCTCCAGAGAATGTTTTCCTTACGGGCAGGTGGCAGCATTTGGCAATAACGTATCTGCAGCAGCCAGAAGGCAAGAAAAATATCCATGGAAAGCTGTCGCTGTGGGTTTCTGGTCAGAGGTAAAGTATCCATTAGCTGCACTTAAATATTTATCTTCTTAAAAAGATGTTCTCTGGTAGGAAAACATCTGTACTATTCTGGTGCAAGCTAAAGTAATGGTTGAGTATTCTTCTGGGGGTAGGAGAGTGGTGTCTTACACTGCTAGGAATTCCCTAGAAATATCCAGAATGGTCTTGATTGCTCTGAGAACCTTCAGTTCATACTGTGGACCAATGTAGACATCAGTGGTCTTCTTCATCATGAATAAGTGAAAGACTTAAGTACTACACAGTTTTGTGTAAGATCCGAAAAAAGCTATGGCATGAAATTAGCAGTAGGCATAAAGTTGAGAATCTAAATTAAGGAGGTATATTTCAGGTACTGGCAACGTTGTTGAGAGTAGGAATGAATAGAAGATGGAGAGAAGGTAGTCATTTTGCTCCACTGAGAGTAATGGAGCAGGGAGTTGTTAAAAAACCCAAACTTTCAGACAAGATCTGAACTGACAGTGGAAGTATTACTTTTTCCTCTAAAAACTTAAGGTCCATGCTCCTAAATGAGATAACTGATGCTAGGTTGGGTAGGCCTGCATCTGCGTGAAATACTGGTTAGAGAAAAAGGAATTTATTAAAGATCACAGTTTTTATCATTTCTTCCTAAACTTCAAACTACTGTGAAGACTTTCTTTATGTCCCAAATATGAAACGGGTGGTCAAAATTCTATGTTGTAAACAGTTGGATGTAACACAAAAAATCTTTACTATTCCTCTAATAACATTGCTTGTTTTCTGACCAAATTCTAAAGACATTCCCAAACCTATAACTATGAAAAAAGCTCTTGCACAGGTTTTTCTTCCTGCAGTTAAACCTGGAATTGTGAAGTATAATGTTTGTTTCACTTGGTTCTTGAAACTACACAGAGTTAATATTTATATTTTAATTTCCTCTGCCCCATTGTTCGGTCTATGCATGCTGACAGGCAGCAATGTCCAAATATGGAGATACAGAGGAAACTAAAAATACTACAATGTCCTGCTCATGTGCAGTTAATGAGGCCACTCTATATATAGAGTTAGTTGCCAGTTTGCTAATGGTTGGGCTCTTCCAGAAAGCTTCAGATAACCTTTACGGTCCGATAGGTCTGTTTATGTAAATGCATATAAGGTTAATTGGATGCTTTCTGAAAGCACCAGGCTTATTGCCTGTGGCTGTACAACACACTAACTCTGACAGTGTTCCCTGGTATAAGCAAATCCTCAACTCAGTATCTTCCAGCATATGTGAACCACAGTTTTCATGATGTGCATTAGCATACTCAAAGGCCTTTGAATTTTCAAGAATTTCTACCATTCCTAAAAAATCCTGATATTTTAGAAGTGTGCGTAGTGTTGTGTACAGTTTCTTCTTTGAGGTCAGAGGGAAGGAGGAAAGAATTTCAGATCTAGGAAGTCTTGACTGTATGGCAGCTCTAGCTGGGGCTCTGTTCCTCTTTCTGTGCAGTGTTTGAATACATTCATCATCATGTAATTTAGAAGCTGAAGATGGCTTTAGTAATTTAATGTTAATAACAGCATGGCTTCTCATCTGCTAAATATTGCAATCTATTTTAAGCCTAAACTGTATACCTTAGCCATTTTGATCACTTCTTAATATTTAAACTTGTTTCTTTATATGTGTTTTTAGGAAATGTGATATTAATTTAGATTATGCACTACCAAGAAAATCAAGCTTATCCTCTGACAGTAATAAAACATTTTGTATGATTGGCCACTGTACATCATCTCAAGAAGAATTGCTTCGATTGTCGGGTGGATGGGATCTTGGAAATCTGCTTCTTTTTAATGGTACTTTTGTATGCTTTTTGTTTGAATAAGCCTTTCCTGCTCCTCCTCCAAGATTTTTTTTCTTTAACATGCCAAGCTTTTAGAGTAAAAACAACAATCCATTCTTTACCAGCATAATGTATCAGAGAGAAAGTAGGCAAATGTTTCAGTATTGGGTACTGCCTAATCTGTCCTTCTGCCACTATTGTCTTGCTTTCTTTTTTGCCATAATTGGTAATTCCAGATACTTTAGTGTTTCTTTAAATTTCTTTAAATAATACCTTGGGGTAGGGGATGGAGAGATGGTGGTACTTGCTCTGTTTGTTTTCTTAAAGCACACAGGCTCTCCCAGATGGAAAATTGATTTCACTTACTTGCTTCTAAGCTACTAGTTTCAAATTACTTAAAGCATATTAAAAAGTAAACAAAATCTGAGTTGAGCATGCTTATTCCTGAAACTGCTGATGTTGTTTTGGGCTTTTCTAAGATATATAATTCTCCTTCCTCTTTGGAAAGTTTTGTCCAGAACTTCTGGGTGTTTGCTTAGTGATGAAGGCTGGAACCCTGCTGGTTGCCATCTGGCATTTCTTCATGTGCAGTGGCTCGGCCGGGACTACTGTGAAATCAGTTTGCCAGGGTGTGTGGGGCATGCAAATGTCGTGTGGGTGGATGTAGTGTATTTGTGTAGGCCACAGGTGAGATGCTTGTAATAAATGTTAGCTCCACCTGGTGAATCTATGTAATCTGATTGCTGTGTGCCTACAGCCAGCAAAACTGATGTATCCAGAGAGCACTGGATTGATTACTATACAGTTGTCATGAATGCCTCTTCTGAATTTGTGTTCTCACAAACAGATGACCTGAGATGTGCTGTCCAGAAAGGGGAGGGAGGTTCACTTGGCCTTCTACTTCCTACATAATTTTAATTTTTTCCTCCCTGTTAGTTCTAGTGAGCTTTTATTGTTGCTACATCCTCGGTCATTCTACTTGACTCTCCATGATGTTGTAGCATGTTGTTGCCATTGTCTTACTATGCTTTCAAAACTTCAAGGAGGCTGGGATAGATGACTTTTCAATTTAAAAAAGTGTAATTGATTATTCAGAACTGTTGGTCTTCAGTTCACGCAGGTCATTTTCCTGGCTTGGTTTCAGTTGCCTTTACCACTGACTTGATCTGGCCTGTGATGTGTCAGAAGTCACTGATCTACAGTAGCTAATAGGAAGCATTGGACTGTACTGACTGTTCTTCTTCAGCAGGGTCTACAAAAGACAGCCAGAGATCTTCCTTGTAAAATCTCTGATGCAGCCAATGTATTAATTTTGTTTTATTGAGTATTAAAGAGATAACAGCTTCTTTCCTGGATTTCAGGTGCAAAGATTGGACCGGAAGAAGCATTTTACTTGTACACATGTGGGCCAGACTTCACATCTGTAATGCCTTGTAAATATGGCAAAACATTGACTGATTGCTCTAAGTATATAAGTAAAGAGATCCTACAGTGTGAACAAATTAAGGAGCTCTTCATGGCAAAAAAGGAAGTGGATGTTGGGCCTTTAATTGTAAGTTTCTACTTAAAAGCTGTTCTTAATCTCTTAAAACTGATAAAGAAGCTGGGAGCACATTTCCTGCTGTCTCCCAAAGTGCTTCACTTTCTCAAAGCAGGCAGGAGCAAATCCGGTTCTCGTTAAAATCACTGCAGGGTTCTTCCCACTTATTTCAATGGGAGTTGAACTCCACACAGGGTGGCCACTTCATCTTGCTTTAAGTTGAATTCTGACAACTTCTAGATGTTCTAGTTTCTACAATACTGCATATTTGATCTATCAGATAAGTAAGCACCTCTAGATGCCCTAGGATGAATATATAGCTCTTCTCTCCCTTCTGTTAAGGTAGCCAAGGACAGCTTAATTAAACTTTTAACATTAAAACTGAGAGGAGAGAGAAGGCTTTATCTGGCTTTAACAGGAAGCAAAAGACTTCATCCCAATTCTTTTGAGGGTTTTGGGGGGAGTAAGTTTGCATCAAGTTTGGCTGAAAAGTCATTTTCTAGCTGGCAGATCTTAGCTCTTCTCATTTTTCCTGCCTGAAGCAGCCATGCCAGATGCAGGTGTAAGTACAGGTACATTAGAAAGAGAATAAAATAAAACTTTCCTATCAGTGGAGCCTACTATATTTGGGAAATTGTCTTCATGCACTGGTAATTCCTGCTGTATGAATTGTTTCCACTAGAGGGATTCTTCTGATCTTGTTCTACAGCTCTGTAGCTGTAGGCAAAGGGTCATTCTGTCTGGATGTGATCCTTTTAAACAATGGTACTAAATTTTGAGTATGTTAAGAAGGAATTAATGGAATAAATAAAGAGCCTAACAAATCAGTCATGCAACTTTTAAGCTTATTTTACCTTACAAAACACCAAGAAACTAGAGAGAAGAACCATGTGCTCAAGTAATGAATTTTGCATAGAATGCAAGTGCCTTAAATATAATTATTTCTGTATTTTAAATAACCTCCCAAATATGACCATTTTACATTTTCTGTGAGCATGAGACAGTTACTTTCCATAGGAGCTTTGGTTTTGATCTAAGTCTTCATCAGTAATGAAACTTCTTCCATTGAGATCCTTTTATGGTATAGCTAATTAAAGAATGGAGTTAAACAAAAAATTGGAGAAATTTGGAAAAAAAAATAACAGGAAACTTTCTACTTTCTAAAGTAGTGACTCCAGAGGGAAGCAATTTGCCCAATACCTCTGTATGCTCATTTTCTTTTAAATTTTTCAGTAACTTTGTGTTATTGCAAAATAATTTCAATTCTTCGGGTGATGAGGGGTATCCTTGGGGGATATTTAGTGCTTTCTTAACTTTCTGTGCTATTGTGTACACTTGTGAAATTGAGGAATCCTGTTGCTTTTTAGTGCACATGCATCTACAAGAAACTTGGGTGTGCTAATGGTAGAGTAGAAATGAGCTGCCAAAGTTGCTGCTACTTGCTGTTAGGTGGCTTTTGTGTGTGGCTTTCTGTGTTTTGGGGTGTTTGTGGGTGGTTGGTTGTTGGTTGGTTTATTTTTTTAACTTAGAAAAAAAACTTAAACTTCTCTTGTTTCAGGAGAGTCTTGCTGTTGTTTATACTACATGCTGCCCTGGCCAGTACACCATATATGAACCTGTTATTAGACTGAAAGGCCAGGTGAAAACTGTACCTTCTCAGAGACCTTTCAGTTTGAAAGAAGTTCAGAGCAATGCGCTGGACTCTCATCACCTGAAAACACTTCAGCCTGTTGAATATAAAACTCTTCAGGGTATACTACATGAAATTGGAGGAACTGGTGCATTTGTTTTCCTCTTCGCTAGGGTAAGGGGGCTGGAGGAGGGGGGTGCATGTGTGTGTTCTCCCATATGAAATTTTCTTTGGATCTTGAGTAGAAAATCACATGCTCTAGCTGCCTTGCCTTAGTCTGCATGGGATTTCTTCTTATTTAAAGAAAATTTGTTGAAAATACCTGTGGCATAACACAGGCTGTGTCATGCTGGTTATCTTAGATTGGAAACTTAATTATAATTCTACTATGTAACTTTTTTATAATATTGCAGTATGTAAAATATGGTGTTACGTTCTGATGTAGAGAAGGGGTGTCTTATTGTCAAAAGATTATTTTTAGGAGTTTTGTAGAACTGATCAGAATTTTGGTCTCTGATTTTTAAAGGCACTTAAATTCATTGTGTATCTTTAACACTTTAAACGCAGGATACTCACAGTGCAAGTATGAATACGTGTAAGACTAGAAAGTGTGCAGAGATTTAATTTTATCTAAGAAATAGTGGGAGTTTTTTCAGATAATTGTTCAGCCACTTTCAAAGGCTTATCCTCTTAAGCAAAATTGTAATTTCAAAAACATTAAGGCTACGGGGCTTACTACTTAACTGTGACCTTCATGTGCAGGCTAATATTTGTGCTAGGAGTTTCTGAAGTACTACTACAGTTAATTCAAAGTTTTAATGTGGGCCTAAAACTTGTTTGTTTTGTATGCCTTTGGTAGTGGTAGTGTTCTGAAAGGTGTGGGGAGAGTAACCAATGCATGTTAGACTAGAGACAGTCGGGTGTTTGGACTTCTGGTTATGAAGATACTGCCTGCAGTAATTTTAACAGTGATAGTGAAATCTGAGGAGAAAATAATTATTCATGTTATTGTATTATATAAATTTATGCTAAGCATGTGCTACATATCCTGCTGTGGACTCTATTTGCATCAGTAAAGCAAGCAACAATAGATCAGCTGTCAGACAATACATGTTTATAACTAAGTACAGCAGAATTAACGGGTACATAGCAAGGGAACCTATAGAAAAACTGAAATTCTAATCATGTGACATTTCCTTCTTGTGCATTTTTGGTAGAATTGCTATTTGCTCTTTGGATTCAATAATCACAGGAAGCAGAGTGAAGAATGGTCCATGGTCTTCATCTAGCAAATTGCTTGTCTCTTTATGGAGAAAATAAAACTCAAATGTTTGATGCTTCCAGATAGAGATAGTCTAGAGCTTCAGAAACCTTAACTTAAATCTTTCCTTAAATGTTTAGGAAACATTTTTCCAGGGCAAACAACAGAATTTGTTCTTATTAGTGGCTTATGTATTTAATGACTTTGTGACTTTGTAGCACAGCAAGAATAAATTGGTGCCTTCTACTTAAATTTTATTTAAAAGGGATTTTTTTTCTTTAAAATGGATTCTAGTAATAGGACTTTTATTTTCTTAGCAGATCATCATTTACCATTACTTCAGATATATCTTCAGATATATCTGAATGTATTTACATAGGCAAAAAGGAAGGTAAGGTACATAACCTCAAAATCTTTAAAACAGATTTAATCCAGAAGTTATGAATTAAGACTGCAACAAGGCATTTTTAAGACTTTCTTTCAAATATTTCTCATTTAAACTATTTTATTTGCCTTTTTTCAGGTTGTAGAGATTAGCAACTGTGAAGACACTCAAGCTTTAGCACTACAACTTATACTATCTTTAACAAAATACAATCAACAGAGGATACAGGAGATGGACAATTGTAATGGTTATTCTATGATTCATCGAGTGTTGATCAAGCCAAAATGCATTGTTGGATTTTGCATGTTGAAGGTAGTGCTCTTTAAACCTGATATTTTGTTTAATATTAGCACAAATTGAGAAACTTCTCTGTGATTTTAATTCTACATTTGAAGATCTCTTCACAAAGGTGGAACAGTGATTTGGAGCAGGTTTTGTCTGGGAGTGTCTTGCCTTGAAAGAGAACAGAAAGTGTTGAAAGACCCTGATTTCAGAGGAGAAGGTGGGGGTCAGGAAAAGTAACTTTGTTTCTCTGAAAGCAATGATCTTTAAACACATAAGCAATTAATAAAAATACTGGAGTCTTACAAGAATGAAGCCTCTTAAATGCCTCTGGTGGCGTTACTAAACTCAGTAACTATTCTTAGAGTTGACCAGATAGACATACGCCTTCCCTATGAGGAGTTTGATGCCTCCTTAAAGACTTTTTTGATAAATTGGGTAGGACAACTGTACTGCTGATGCTTATGACATTCAAAAGAATTTTCCCTCTCTTTAAGACCCTCCTTGAGGGATGCTGCAGTGATGAGATTCTCTATATAAATGAAAATGGACAATTCATGCTTGATGCAGATTCTACTGCAGTTATCCAAGATGTTCAACTGTTAGAAAAGCTGCTGCTTGACTGGAAGATATGGTCTAAAGCAAAGGTAATTACTTTCATTTTGGAAAGATTTTAAGTATAAAAGTCAATATTAAAAAAAGTGATGACAATATTATGAGGTCTGAAATGAATTTCTCCAGTTAGATGTCAGCAAGTACTGAAAATTTCTAAAATTGATAGTCTTTGTTTTCCTCTGAATAGCTGGTAGTAATATCAAGCTCCCATTATCAACAATGCAGGTAGCCTAGTGTATTAAATTCTGTAAATGCAGTTTATGTAAATGTATTAATTTTATAGGGAAACTTAATACTGAGGAAGACCTGCTTCCCTCTGGAGTTAAACTGTTGAAAATAACCATCCGATGTTAATATAGCAAAGCGTATACAAAACTAGTTTTAAACAAGTAGTAATTTTTTTTTGTAGCTTAATCATTAAAATATGCTTAATTTTGTCTGAGCATAGCTTTTCTGATAGTTTCTAGTTCTGACTGGACCATTTGCTGTCATTTAGCCTTTTTCTTAGGTGCAAAACTAACTTTACTTGGTTATGTTCCTAAACTGTTTGGGTTTTTTTTATTCTCAGTGTGTAGACTCAGAAATATATTTTTGAAGCCATGTTCTTGTTTTTTGTTTTTCAGCAAGGTGTTTGGGAAACACTATTAGCTGCTCTAGAAATCCTTATTAGAGGAAACCATCACCAACAGATGTTTAACATTAAACAGCTATTGAAAGCTCAAGTGGTACATCACTTCCTGTTAACTTGTCAGGTTCTGCAGGTAATTCCACTCTGAAATCCTACTTTGTGCTTGGCAAATACTCAGTTTTGCTTGGCGGGGGCGGAAATGGGGAAGGAGACTAAATGCTATAGAAAAAACTGCTTCAGTAGACTCTGTCCTCTGGGCTTCTAGACCCCTTTCATCTTCTTCAATAAGCATTGTTACTGTAAACTGTTTACAACTGCTGTTGCTGTAAACTATAGTTCCCTACTGGGTGCTCTATTACTGCTTGACAGAAGGGGCAAGAGATTTTAACCATCTGCTGCTATCTGAAAACCTCAGCACTAGGCTACTTACGTAATCCATACATGAGTAGGAGCTGAAATGAACCGTGCCCCTTTTATAAAGGGCGTCTGAGATGTCTCTTACTAGTTCAAGTCTTCACTACTGAAAAACATAGATACTGTGCAGGAAGCAGAAACTGTCTAACCTGTATCTCAGCAGAGCAAATACAGCAACTGGCCTGTAGCGCTTGGTCTGAGCAGTCCCTTCAGCATTTTGATCCAGTAGTAGCTTCCTCTGTGGCATGGAGATAGCTGTTCTAAAAAGGACTTTGGTAGACACTTTGATAGACACTTCTTAGGAATGGGATTTTGAAATGGTTTCCTGCTTATAGTATGTATGTTTGTGAAAATATATATTGTAATCCCCTATTTTCTGTCTTACATTCTTCTTTATTCTGAGTTTCTCCCTCTAACACATGAAATGCATTTATTGTTTTTCCCTGTCTTTGATTTTTTTTTTTAAATGTCTTTTAATCATTTTCAGTGCTGTAAATTTTGAATTCTTCATTTTTATGTGATATTCCCTACTTTGGAACTTGTTAGTGGTATAGTTAACTTTTAAAATTATATATTAATGCAAATGCCTAGATATAGAATGTTGTATAGTATTTTCCCTGTCTTTTGTACATGAGTACAAACACTAATATTCATTCCTACTGGGAAAAAGTTAATTTCTTAGTTTAAAAAAAAACTACTCAACGATGATTTGGCAATTCTTTGGGAAATGATGGAAGGGAAGATTAAACTATATAAATCAGTCTCTTAGAAAACCTCACTTAACTTCATTTAGTCTTTTCATACAGCAGTCTCAGTTAAGGTGCTTGGGTACCGAAAAAAGAGGTGAAATTTAAAGAAGTTAGAAATGAGTTAGTCAGCATGCTTACATTGGTGAGGTTTCCCACAAGTTCATCTTGAAGTCCTGTTCGTTGTTCGGTTAATAGATTATTTTTTTGTCGAATAGCCATTGTCAAACTATATAGAATGCTCGATCAAGCAGAAATTATAATTACCAATGAAATATCAAATGTGTATGTTTATAGAAATGGCTATTGAAAATACAGAAGACCCAGTGTGGCACTGTTCAGAAAGTTCATAATTTGTTTGAAGTGTTAGTATTGGTGACTATATTAATAGTTCTTGAGGACTTGACTATATTAATAGTTCTTGAGGACTTGACTATATTAATAGTTCTTGAGGACTTGACTATATTAATAGTCTTGAGGACTTGAGTAACATTGAGTAGGTACAGTAGCTCTTCTCAAAGTAAAGAATGCAAGCTTTATTACTTAAGCTTTTTTCTGTCTGTTCTGCAACAGCATGATGATCTAAAAAAAAAAAGAATTAAAAATAGAATTAAAAAAAGAATTAAAAATACAAATACCTTAGAGTTGTACTGTTCTTCCTTTCTAGGAGCATAAAGAAGGGCACCTTGCATCCCTGCCTCGGGAGGTTTGCCGGTCATTTGTGAAAATAATTGAAGAAGTACTTGGATCTCCCCCAGACCTGGAATTGCTGACACTGGTCTTCAATTTCCTCTTAGCAGTTCACCCTCCCACTAATACATATGTTTGTCACAATCCTACCAACTTCTACTTTTCCCTGCACATAGGTAGATATGTCACATCTAACTAGAAATAAACTGTAGAATAAAAATCTAGTAATAAATTAATATCTAAAAAAACCCCTCTCTTTCACTCTTAGAAATTACTATTCTGTGAATGTATTCTTTGATTTTTATATTGTATTAACTATATATAAAAATTATTGAACTGTTGTGACTTAATAAAGTAGTAGTTTACTGTATTGAGAGACATTATTGCTAGGCATATTTGGAGAGCTTTCTTCTGTCTACAGCCATAGATAATCTCTTTAGTTATGTCTTTAAAGTTCCATGCTGCTAAATAGAATGCATAACATTAGCTGCTTGTATGGACACATTTGCCTGTGGACAAACCTTAGAGAAAAATATCTAACTTACATATAAATGAAGCTTCTTCAGAAACGTGTACAAGGGCCTGTCTCCATCTCTACTTTCTTGCTGCCTGTAACTGAATTCCTAGAAAAATAAAAGGCCCAAGGAGCACTTCTAGCAAATGACAAGTTGCACTACAAGATGGCATTGGCAGGCACCACCAGTGCACTGCGTACAAGTTACTGAGAATGCCTGCGTGCTTTGAGGGGTGCAGATCTAGGACAACAGCTGTCTTTAATATATCTGTACTAGATGATCACTTTTGCTAAATGAGTGATACAAGCTTTAAAAAGTCTTTCTTATTCTTTTGAAAAATTAGAAACTAGTAGATGTATAGTTCATGCTTTAATATTAGCATTGTACAACTTAGCCACAACTTATGTAAACATGAAAAGTGTCATCCAAGATTAATTTTTTTTTGCACATGTTTGTATACCTCCAGTTTTAGTAATTGAGTAAGAATAGAATGTACTTTTTAATACTCTGAAGCCTTATTTAGATGAACCTGTTTGAGAACAGTTGCCTGTTTTTGACATGGTAAAAAGTCAAAGTTATTACTGCTTGTATGCCTGCATGGGCCATTTTTAAATATAGTTAGTTGAGAACATGATATTTTCAGTGTTCTGAAGAAATTTTACAGATATATAACCTAAACAAAAAATTGTTCTCAAATGCTTTTTCTTAGATGCTTGTGAATTGAGCACTTCTTGTTAGCCTCCAGTGATCAGCTTGAAATGTAACCTGAATACTATGAATCTAAATATATCAAGAATGCAAACTTTAAAATCTTTTATGTAACTTTTCCCCTTTTCTTTCTAGATGGCAAAATTTTTCAGGAGAAAGTTGAATCACTTATGTACCTGAGAAATTCCAGCAGTGGTGGGAAGTCAATAGACAGCACCGCATTTGTGATTACAACTCCAACTGGATTCGCAGCTTTACCACTGGAAGGTAAAACAGTGATGGAAAAACAAGGGCATTAAGACACAGTCCCTTGGCAGATGGCTAGAGTGCCTTAAAGTGTTACTGTCCCACTGATATTTCTCATAAAGCTCCCCCTGACCCTTGGAGCTTGATGCCTGAACAGCAGAGTAAGGAGGATTGAATTGAACATGCTGCCTAAACTGCTCTTCATGGTCAAGTTGAGGCAAATTGCCACATTGATGGCTCAAGCAGCGAAGTGAACCAGATAGCTGAACAATTTCATCTGTTAAACAGACCTGCTAGAGATGTATGAGAATGTCTTAACCAGGCAATAATTGAAATAGTGAGCCATAAGCAGCTATCCTATCTGTGCAAAAAAGTTGATACTTTTCTTTATTTGTGCATGATTCTTAACATCCTTCTAAACATAGTATTAAAGTATTGGCATTTAGTTATACTGCAGGTATATATACTGTTCCTACATGACAGAAGATAGGAAAGTATGTCTTATAAAGAACAACTCGTATACCTTTTTTATGTATATTAAAAATTAAGTTTTCTAGAAACAGTCTCATTATATAGCATGCTGAACAACTTGAGGTCTGTAAAGATAACTGCTTTAATCGGTTTTGAATTCCTGTGCTTTAGATGCTGAAATAGTGTGAAGTTATTAGCTCAAGCTGGTAACTTTTTCACTTGGTGTGCTGTGAATGTGACGGTTTTTTGCTTCATTATTGAATTATATTTTTAGTCATACTTCTTACACAGATTTGCATAGGCAATCAACAAATATCACCTATAATACAAAAGCTAAAACATATAAATTATGCCTAAGCCTTTACTTAAGCTCGTTGACAATGAGAAAGACAATGTATTTTTACACAGAATTTCTAAGCAAGTTTGCCAATATGTACAAAGTAGGAGTGGAAACAAGTGATAGCAATGAAGTTAGAGATTGCAGTATGTTTCAGATCATTATTTTTCATTTTACGTATCCTTTAGATGTGTGACTTGCTAAATATATGGCTGTGTAATAGTTTACTATCTGTACTTGATCAGCCAAATCTGAGCTATGCCAGGTGTTGAATCAGTTATGCCACATAAAATGAGCCTGGGTCATCACTGTGTTAAATGTACGTGGAGTGTAACAATAAGGAAAAAGCTTGTTTCTGGTATAAGAGGAATGCTAAAGGTATCCTTATTTCTCTAGAGAAAGCTTTCAAGGCTAGTGTGCAGCAGAAGATAAGCTCTCAGGCACCTAAAAGACTTTGCAAAAGCTTACCGGCATCTCTGAACTCCTCACCTCAAGTTCATCGAAAAAGGCTAACTGAAAGAATGGGAAGGAGTATTGATGACCTGCAGATTATCGAGAAGCATGACTACATTGATCTCCAGGGTAAAACTGGTTTTGTAGGAAGTTCTGAAACCATAAAGAGAGTACAAGAAGAACTCTTCCTTAGCAGTTGTGAGTCTGCAAAAACGGTTTGTGACTCAGAGTTAACATCTGCTGAAACATTTGAAGATATTGCAAAAGAAGAGTTATCTGAAAACACATTTGAGAATAAAGAAGCAGATACAGATCTGAAATGTAATGAAGGTGGTGCTGCTGCAGCTGAGCCCTCGCTACGTCGTCCAGACAATTTGAAAGGGCTGCCTTCATTTCAGAGGAGTCAGAGTAATTTTGCAGGTTTGGGCTTAGCATTTTCTGTTCATGGAGGATCATCAGCTATTGCTCGCTGGCCAAGCTTTGCTGACAAGAATATACTTCCTGAAGACTGGGAGGGTCTTGCTTTTTCTTCAGCTAATGAGAACACTCAAAAACCATCTGAAAGCCCTGAGGACAGGTAAGTAGAGAAGCAAAATAATAAATTAGCAGTAGCTCACTATATGAACTTTAATTTCACAGTCCTTGGTCTTGATTACTGTTCTACAAAAATTGGAAGCCTGAAAATTAAGGGAATGTTTTCAATAGCTGCCGTAAACCAGTTCATTAAGCTTTTAGTCTACAGAATTGCATTGGTTCAATTTTTGCATTATTTACATAGTTAACTTTAAAAATCAGGAATTTTGCTCTCTACAGTAGGTTTGTGAATTTAATGCTAGCTCAAAAAAAAAAAATCTCAAGTAGTAGTTCAGGTCAGATTATCCTTTTTGCTATCTGCCATCCCAAATAAGTGTTAATGAAGGAGTACTGGAGAAATGTTTGCCAGTTTTCTTCTTCTTCCTGCTTCCCAAGAGTAGCTAACAAGTATGCATTTTATTTTTAGTGCTTCCTGTTGTAGACAAACTGTGATAAAACATATTTCTATGTTTTCAGATGTACAGAAGACTGGCTTGTTCTTATCTGTTGTGGATTATATGACCTCTTGCGTGGAGTTCTCCTAATCCTACCAGATATCATGCTAGAAGATGTGATGGACAAACTTATCCAACCTGATTATCTTATAGTTCTTGTGAACCACCCTTCTCCTCTCATACAACAAGGAGTCATTAAAGTAGGCCTATATAAAATGCTTTCAGCTAAAACATTGTGAGCTAGAGTAGTTAACATGTTGGAAGCATGAAGCTCTGTTAATATTTTTTTATTTTGCATTCTTCAGTTTTCTAGACTTCCGATTTTTAATGTATGTTTCCACCCCCACCAATTCTAAAAAAAAGAAAAACAACACAAACATAGAATCTTTCAATAGATAAATACAGCCTGTAAAATAAGCCAGAGGCTTTAAGACCATATGCTGGCATTATTGATGTTAATGGAAGCAACAATGCAGAAAGTCAGTGACTTTCTCTTCAACTTTAAACACACAATGCATTTTCATTTAATTGCATTAAATTAAGGTGCAAGCAAAGTTTTGACCTCTAACACTGTTGACTTTCAGTTATTCTGGAGACTCATCCACACATCTGTGGTCTGAGCATGGACTTGAGGCTTCAAAATATTTTCAGAGATTTTTGTAGTATTGACAAGGACCATGTTCCTGGATGGTAGCATTGTGTAGATGAAAAGCTTTGAGTAGATTTGTGTTTTAATTTGAAGAATAAGATTATATGGTTTTAACAAAATGATCCAAAAAATCATGCATGCACTTGCAGACACACTGATGTGCAGGATTTAACAAGTATTAAAAGTTTTAATGTATTTATGTATGCATTCTGTAACTGTTGTGTTTGTGATTTCATCTCTCCCAAACTTGACTAAAAACCTAAGAATCTTCAGATTAAAAGGATTAAGTCAGCTACTGATTGTAACAAGGGCAGTGCAGATTGCAGTTGAAATAGTGCAATCGATGTTTTAAATCTGTAATTTTAAAAATTATTTCCAACTGTTCAAATCACAGACAAGAACTTAACTTTCAAGGGAGTTATACTATATGTTTAAATCTTACATCATTATTATGCATTTATTTTTAGTTGTTGGATGCATATTTCAACAGAGCAAGGAGGGAGCAGAAAGAGAAATTCTTAAAGAATCGTGGCTTCTCCTTGCTTGCCAACCAGCTGTACCATCACCAGGGCACTCAGGAAGTTGTGGAGTGCTTTTTGGAAATGCTCTTTGGCCGCTCTGTTGGCTTGGATGAAGAGTAAGTAAAGCTTTGCCTTTAATCCATGTTAACATGATTGTTTAAGAGAATCAGTAATCATGAAGAGTTCCTTCAAAACTGTTTTGAAATGTTTTGCTTGTAGTTTTAAATGTATTAAGCTTCTTATGACTACTGTATGGCTCTTTAGCTGTTTATAAGCAACTTCATCTTATGGGTGCTGTCATCTGGGATCTTCTAAACCCTCACCCCTTCTGAAGGCCTCAGAGGCCTTTGCGCTTCAAATGTCCTGTAATGAGTTCAACTCTTCCTATTCTTTCTGATCCTACATGAAACTCTAATTTACATCCTCAGAAGTTTTTAGTAGTCACTAGACTTCTCTGCTGGGTCTTAGTAGGTGGTTAAGGGAAAAAGCTTGATGCCAGTGCTGCTTCCTGGACTTGACCCTGAATTTAAATACCTATTTCCTTTAGCGAAAATCCCACAGGTACAGTTTCCTTGAACCAAAGAGCCACCTCATATTAACAGGAAAGGAGATTACCTTTAAGCAGACAATTATCTAAGTAAATGGTATTTTTTTAGAATTAGTCTGACCACTTAATGATTGTGCAGGGAGAACATGCATCTCAGTATAGTCAGCAGTGCAAAAAACTCCTCAGTTACTGCCTCTGCAGGATTTATGGCCAAATTACCTCTGCTGGTTGGCCTGATCTTCATACACGCTCCCATCCTACCTCCCTCAAAAAATATTCCTGTTTAACTGCAAGAGTTAAACCTGGCTCCTTAACTAGACCCGAAGAGAACTGTTATTTCCTCAGGATTGATTATGGGGCTGGAAAGGTAGTTCTAATGACTCAAGTTTTTAGGGTTGTGTGTTGTCAGGTAATGGGCTGATAACCTTAGAATAGGGATCCAATTTCCTCATGCACAAGTAATACAGGATCTGAAGCACAGTTCTGAATTCTACAGTCACAATAAGCCAGAAGTTGACGAACTGAATTAAACTTCAGCAGTAATGGATCTAGGATATCAAACCTGCTGTCAGTATATTATATTGGTGCCAAGCTGTATCTGGTTTCTTGATAGTGTCTGTGCCACATGTAATTCTTCTTACTGGAAAGATGATGCATCGGGTTATTTTTCTACAAAGATTAAGAAACCCCTCTGTTTTCATGAAATCTATATGGTAGGCAGTTGTAGTTAGCTGAGGCTTCAGATATACTTTTTAGGCTCTTCGCTCTGAAGGGTTTTATTTTGCTCTTATTTCATTTAGTAGACAGGCATTGTTACTGCAATGAAATGGAGGAAACTGCCATCTATATCCTTACCAAAATACTGGCAAAGATTGGTGTTCCAGTTGCGTGTACTAGTTGCATATACCAGGTTGCTAGTTTAAGGATGTCACTCACTTATATTTATTTTAATAGATTTGATCTGGAAGATGTGAAGAATGTCGGACTCTTTCAAAAGTGGTGTGTCATTCCTGTTCTGGGTCTTATAGAGAACTCTCTGTATGATAACGTTCTGCTGCATAACTGCTTCTGTCTCCTGCTGCAAATCATAAATTCCTGCTCAAAAGTTGCAGACCTACTGCTTGATAATGGTTTGCTCTACGTGTTGTGTAACACACTGGCTGCTCTCAATGGACTGGAAACAAAGTGAGTATCATATCATTGCTATAAAGTAGTCCAGATACTACAACCTTAAGTCTAGCAAAAATTGCTGTATTGTATTTGTTCAGCTTCCTAAAGTGATCAGAGAGCTTGTATAAAAGTAATACTGGTTTTGAGGTTTTCAGCTTCAGTTATACTTGTAAGTGAAAGTTAAGTGTTTAGATACTCAATTCTAACAATGGAATATGAAATGTTCTTATAACATCTTAAACTTTCAAGTGAAATGACATTTTAAAATGCAAGTTTGACACACTGTGTGCACTTGGAAGCCTTTCCTAATAAAACTCACCTGAACAGTAAGATAAAGGCCCAGGAGATGGTAGCATTCTACTGTATCCATAGCCAATGTTAAAACTTCGGGAAAAGTCTCTCCTGTGTTCCCTGTGATTTAATATTTGACATTTTGAGTAACTTAAATGACTTCATTAATTATAAACATTGTGTACTTTAAGAAGTTTATACAGTGAAGGAAGGAGAGGTGGGGTGTTGTTAATTTATTTCATTAGTTTGTATCCTGAAGAAGCAGACAGATTTCCTTCTTATCCTAGCATAGTTTTTTCTGCATGGCTACAAATTTAGGTATTATCCTGAATTTTTTTTCTGAGAAATTCAGGATTTCAGACCTGTCCTTTAACTTAGAAATCCAGTAATAATACATCGTTGCTTTTCCAATAAAACTTTGTTACAATCGTAATGTTAGAATGTCTCAAAGATTTGCAGGCTCCCAATATGCAAAAGTTAACACTAAAGAAGTGTCTGATTACAATTTTCTAGCCTTCAGCAGTAACATTTTTATATGAAATGCAAGAAAGTATTAGGTATAGTTGACAAAAATAGCAAGGGGAGTAGTAATGGGTCTTGTTATGGGTTACGATCTACTAGAATTGTCATGTTTCTGGTAACTACAACTTTGTTTGCAGCATTCCCTTGAATGACTACAAGTTACTTGCATGCGATATACAACAGCTGCTGGTAGCAGTTGCAATTCATGCCTGCAGCTCCTCAGGTTCTCAATATTTTCGTGTTATTGAAGACCTCATTGTGCTGCTGGGTCATCTTCAAAATAGTAAAAATGCAAGGATGCAAAGTAAGTTATCTGCTTATTTCTGGGTCATGGGACTGGATAAGTAAATCCCTTTCCCGTTAATTTGTTTAAATTAATATTCCTGCTGAGGGAGAAGGGGGAGTTTTCTGGTGGTGGATCTTCTTTTTCTTCTAAGTGGTTCTCAAAGTAGTAATTTTCCTCAGGAGCCTGCCTTGTGGTAAAGAATTGTGTACTGCTAATCTGAACCAATGGTGACTGGACAAGTGCTTTAAGGATATTTAAGTGGAGATGTTCTATACAGTTTCATTTACTTTATTTCAGAGTAATCAATTTCAATAGCTTTTGCATGAGAACTCACCTGTGTGTTGCCTGTATCTGTAGAATAGTGAGGTCACTTTCTATGTGACTGGAATCGAGAGTTTTACAGCTCTTGACACATTTTGTGTTCTTTTACTTTTTACAAGGATTTGGTAAAAATTCTTAGATATGTAAAGAATGTCATATGTTCTTTGTATGCTTCTCTCTGTAGATATGGCAGTTGTTCTGCAGTTAAGAGTTCTTCAAGCAGCTATTGAATTAATAAAAACTACAGCAAACCAAGATGCTCAGGAGCAGACTGGTTCAGTCCCGTCACCATCTGCACAGCATCGGGCAATGTTTCAGAAGCGTAAGGGCATAGCTGGTGAGTAGCAAAAGCAAAGTATTCTTGTATTTTCTTCTGGATGTACTTTCAAACTCTAATTTCAGTAACACAACAAGTGAGTTGGATTTGCTTGGCTTTTTCTGTGGATTTGCTTTAAGTCAAATATGTATATTTTTGGAATAGTATAGCCTGTACCCATTTTGAACTTGTGGGGTTTTTATATTATGAGGAGGGAGAGGGGAACAAAGATGAAACTTTGGTCACCTTATTCTCACTCCAGTATCTAAAAACATCTTTAGTAAGCAATTTGTGAATTGAAAACAATCCCAAAAGACGGTAAAATCTGGCTTAAATTAATTCATAGTGTTTTTAATAGCCATCTTCACAGTAAGAAAATACCAAAGTAAAGTTAGTGCTTGTAATTTTAACACAGCTGTGATGTGCAGATTGCATTGTTGCACAGTTTTTAATTAGTGATCATCCTGAAATAGATGCCTAAATTTCCCTCTCAAATTTATAGATAAGAACATGAGATTCCTAGGTTCCACTGTGGTTGTGCTTGTCAAATATTTGTTCTAGGTTTAGCAGTGATATTTTCCCTTTATTTGATAGATGGTGAATCGCTCTGTAAAGGTTTTGGAATCTTCTGGCTGGAAACTGAATTTGTATATCTCTCATAAATGAAGCTGCATTTAAGAGATTCTGTAGAAGATATAGCTTAAAAACCTGATATTTATTTGAGTTTTCTTAAAATAATAAAAAAAACCCCAACAAAACAAACCACTATTATTCCTTGTTTATTATGGTCAGCTTTCAAGGACCCTCTCCATCAGCCTAGTAAACATAGTGAAAATGTTCTTGTATTGGAGAATCTGTTAAGGCACTCAAGATAAAAGAAATAAAATAAAATAGTTCTTTCCAGAAGTAGTAGATACAATCAAGGCCCACCAGTTCAAGAAAATTTTAAGGAATGTTCTTATAAGTTAGAAATAGTACTTCTTTCAAAATTAGGTATAGGCAATAAATATGGTACAAAATGTGCTTTATAGCTGTTAATATAAATGGCTCCTCATTTTTGCTGATAAAGCTACTTTTTTATATGCAATAATTCTTCGTTGTATCATTGATTTTTAATCCTTTATTATAGTTCTACAGTAAAAACAAGAATAAATAACTTTTTCAGAATCTGCTTTACACAAAAATATGCAAGCTGTACAATAAGTCTGATCTTGAGACTAACTCATTTCATATCACTTGAATTTTATGTATTTGTTTTCAAATAGAAAAGCTTTTAAAAAAAGATAAAAACACTCAAGTGACACCTATGTTCCCTTCAATATTAATGTATTTCAAATGCTTTGTTTCCTTAAGTGATGTGAACTGTTTGGATTAAAATGGCTGCTGAGTGATTAATTTTTTGTGCATTTTAGTAGGATGCTATTAATGCTTTTCTACTTAAAGGCTCCAGAAAGTTTTCACTTGCTCAGTCTGATGCTCTGCTGATGAAAATGCGTTCACTAGCAAGTGAGGAATTCAACATGATGATGCAGCGGAGAATGAGCCAAGAAAATCCTATCCAAGCCACTGAGGCTGAGTTTGTACAAAGGTTACAGAGGCTGACTGTTCTGGCTGTTAACAGACTCATTTATTTAGGTAGGGTTTCTTTTTGTTCGCTTCTGTTTTGACAGAGCCAATGCAGTGCTACTTGAAAAATGGGTTCTTGCTTTTGGAGAGTTGAAGTATTTGAGAGGAAAGTGGTACCACTGAAGCTAGTTTAATGGATTTAAACGTAAAACGTCATTCTCTGTTATTTGTCTCACGGTATTATGTAACTGACAATCTGGATACAGTTTTTATCTGAATGAACTGAACAAGTTATTCTAATTTTACATTAGTCCATTCATGTGTTAACTGCCTGAACTATTACCTGAAGATTTAACTCTGCCAAAGGGAGCATCTGCTCTCTTAAAATGCATCAGTTTGCATGTTTCTATGAAATGGCTACATTTATTAGCAAGGCTTGATGACTTTTGGGGTTCAAATTTCACAGAAGTAAGAGAAAGAGTTTAGCACTTGGGACAAATTATTGAATAGCTCTGTGATCAACTGTAAATGCTGAGTAAACTGTTTCATAAGGGAATTGAAATAAGGAATAGGCTTTTATATTTAAAATTAATAAAAGTGTGGTTAAGTGTAGTGATAAAAGTAATAGTTGATGTAATGCCAACTAAAGGATCATAGGATTTTCTTGCTTGACTTAGTACTGATCAATATGTGCCTTTTAAATTTTAAGCATCTACTGAAGAGTGGCTTGATGTATTGGGGATAACAGAAACCACAAGTCAAAGCAGACTTTCAGCAGCCCAGCTGGAAGTTCCTGAAGAGGAAAGCCAGCAAGAACTGCCTAGCAGAACAAATCCTTTTCTTAAAGAAATGTTCAAAATGTTGGTGGAAGGAGTCAAAGTATCCATTGTAAGTAATTTACATGTTGTCCAGATTAAAGTATATTTCATATTCCTTTATGAGGAGCTTTTTATGCATAAGGTGTTCTGTCCATAAATGCTTTCCTTACTGCCTCTCTCGATTAAGCTGTGGTATTAAAAACATGGATCAGCTTCCCAGTTATTCTGCAGTTGAAAAATAATAAATGCATCTGCTCTGATTTTTATCTTAACATGTAGCAAAGCTCTTCTTCTTGAACAAGCACACAAAGGTTAAATAGATTTCTATATAATCCACAATTTTGCTTTTTCTTGTAAACCTTAATGTTTAAGTTGACTGGAGCCTATAAAACAAGATCTGCTGTACATCCACGGATGATGGAGAGTTTGAGCAATTTGTGTCTATAATATATTTAGAGTTGCTGATGTAATTGGAGGAAACAGGAACTTTCTTTTTTCAATTGTTGCCAAAGGGCTGAGAGTTTTCTTTTCTAGCATACCGGTGTTAGCTTGTCAACCTTTCCAAGGTGATCAGATTTTACTTGGGTAATTTGAAATGGTGTTATTGGAAAACTTAACTTATTGCTTCTTGCCTTTTTATTTCTCTTAAGCTGTCTTCATAAAAAGTAGCTCAATCTAATTTTCTTTGTTAGGTCTGTTATCTTGCCATCATGCCATGCTTGTAGTACTTTTCAAAGATGGCAGGTTTATTGTTGTGAGCACATGCACCTCAGTCCAATGCCTGGTTTCTAATCTTTTGAGGTAATCTATTCAGAAACTGGTGATTAACCCAGAATGGCTATTCACTAAAATAAGTAAACAAAAAACCCTTTGATTTTTTTTTTTTAACCTTTAACATCACAATTCTCACTTCTTGGATTGCTGTATAGTTCCTCTAACTGAATATCCAATTCAGCTAGGAGTTGCATTCCTAATTTTGGCAGATTGAGAGAAAAATGCTTATTTTATTAGAATGAATAAGCTCTTTCATTTTTAGTAGAATGGCTTTTAACCCACAATAATAATCAGTAAACTAAAATTAAACACTGTTTTGGTAGAGAAATCTTTATTGCCTTACATTTTCATCATATTAACTGTGCTTTGTAATGTGAAAAACTTGATAAAAGAAAGCCCTAACACTGTAATATCAGAAAATTATCTCTTTTCCTTAGGGCACAAGCAGAATGAACACACCAAAGCAACAGTGGAAGAGGATCCTCTTGTCATGTAAGGACACATTCCGCACACAACTTGGCAGGCTTCTTGTGCACAACCTGTCTCCAACAAGGCCACTGCAAGACAGAAAGCAGGCTTTGGAGATGGTACATGAAGTAAACCATCAAGAGATTATGCGTGACTGTCTTAGCCCAACTTTGCAAGTAAGCTCAAGATTGTTTGTAAAACCTGTATTCAATTTTTTTGTTAAGATTTTAGCATTATTTAAAACAGTATGTGGCTAAAGCTGTTCACTGTTGGTTTAGCAATATTTAGTGTAATGACAAAGTAATGTCATACAAAATGCCTGTGTGTATTTCTGCAATTGCTATATTATCCTGAGGGTAGATGGTTTTGTAAGAGGCAAGATAGGATTACATCTTGTATTTTGACTTTGTAACACATCAAACATCACACATCCTGTGTAGTGCAAAAACAAAAGGTGCTGCTAGTTTTAACATTTTACTGTGGGTGCTTGAAGTTAAGGTACCCTGAAAAATCAGATTGAGAGAATTACCCTTGCCTTGGATGTCTAACTACAGACTTCCTGAAACTTGCAGGAACTGATTGCCACTAGGTTTTTAAGAGGCAGTCAGTCCTCAATCAAAGCCGTGCTCTCTTTTCTTATTTAGCCTTTATTAACTCTGGAATTGTGTATTCTATTTCTTAACTCAAGTAGCTGAATGGTTTCTCCCTGCTTTTCTGGGTTTCTCAGGAAAAAGCTTTTTTGATTCTACTCTGTTAGTGCAAGCTTGAGAGAAAGCAATTTCTTAGAGTCATGGTCAGGATTCAGGTAGGAATGTTGCTGTTGAAATCTTCAGGAGCTACAAGAATGAAATAAATGATGTAAGATAAGCACAGTTTGACTCACTGTATACTAAGGAGAGAAAATATGTATTAGATGAACCTATGAACATTTCTGCTCACGTATACATTATTCAATTAAGCTAACACCTTCACTGGTAAGAGAAGAGCTGATATATTAGCAATGGTTTCTTTGGGGAAGTGTCATGTTGAGTGCGTTTATGGCCTGTGTCTGCTTAACTTCATTATCTGTCAGCTCTAATTTGGTTAATCAAACAAGGTGTAGCATTCTTGGCATGCAAAATTAGGAGTCTCTGGCATGTATTTCCTGAATTATAAACAAGGCTGCAGGATCTGAGTATTTGGAAAAGTAACTTAGCTTTCCTGTAAGCCATTTGAGAAGTCACAAGATGCTGGGGAAGTTTTGTCATGTGGAGGGTTAAATTCAGCATGTTCTTTCTAGTTTTATAAGAATTTTACTCCAAATGTTAAAGCAGCCATTTTCTTTAAGTCACAGAAAATTTAGTAGAAGAAACCTGTCCAGGCTGATTAGAAAAGGGAATAAAGTTGAAGGAAAAAACTGCTCAGTGTTTATTGTGGAAATGAGAATGACCATATATCTCTTTTCCCCTCTTATTTTCTTTTCATCTTTTAGCATGGACCTAAATTAGTGCTCTATTTATATGAATTAATGCACAATCACAGTGATGAAATGACCAAAGAACAACAAAGAACAGCAGGAGACTTTGTGAATACTTTAAAATGTTGTGGCTATAAATGCATTCCCCTGAGCCCACGGCCAAAACCAGATCTAATAAAAGCTTTGAAAGAGGTTTGTGAATAAAAACTTTACTTCAAAAACTGGTTATATTTGAGACAACTATCTATTATACTGGAGTCAGAATTTTACTGCAGAAAGCTATTTTGTTTGCTTGGTGTATGGCTTATGCTTTTGGGGATTCTCTTTGTGTTCTGAATATTTCTGTTACAGTAAGCTCACATGTTAACGTTTCTTGGTTAGGCATATTACTTACCCCAGAAAAAGTGAGAGCTCATAAGTTACTAGTATCTCTCACTGGCAGGGAAAACATAATTTTTATGGCTCCTTGCAAAAAAATAACATATTTAAATATAATAAAACTGCAATAACTGAAACGAAGTCATGATGGTTTTAAATGCTGTGAAGATACCAGTTGAGGGAAGACTAACAAAAACTGTTCTTTAAATTGGCATACCCTTTAGCCTCTCCTTCCTTATTTTTTCCATCTGAAAAACAAAAAGTAATGTATAAAACTTCCATTCAGGATCAGAAGAAATACGAGATGGAAGAAGGTGTAAATAAAGCTGCCTGGGAGAAGACAATGGCTAATAATCGGCAAAAGTAAGTGCCTTCTGAAAGGAGCTGCAAGAACTCTGTAAGAATGTTCTCTGTTCAACACACCCCATTGCAAAGTTGCCTTTATGATTATTTCAGATATTTTTTCACATTAACAGCACTGCTACATTTCAGGTTTTGTTTTACTGTTATAAAACAGTATACAGGTATTACAGGTATATGCATTTTGATAGGTTGTATAATAAATGGCATTGTGTGAACTTCAGAATACTAAGTTATTTTTTGCATATCTGGCACTCTACCCTTAGTTTTACAGCTGTTATCTGTCCAGTCACCTCTCTTGTTGCTGTGATCTGTGCAATTTAAGGCAAATGTCCCTGCAACTAACCCTGATTTTTCAATGTATAAAATATCATCGTATTCAGTATTTGACCACTTTTGTGAGCTACAGACACTGCTACCAATTGGAGTAATGTAAATTTAGGTAGCTTGTGGTAGATTAAGGGTTCTTTCCATTAATTTAAATTTCAGGCTCTGCCATAAAAATCAAATGTGAGATGCACACACAACATACTTCAATGCAGGCAACTCTAGTAGCTGTAAAGGTCAGTTTAGTCAAGTCTGTCTCAATAAGCAAAAAGACTTTATGTTGAATAACTTAAAGATTTCAGCAGTGGTAAATTACTGTTCCTAAAATTTTTATTGTAATGAGTATACGATAATTAATGAAGCATGCTAATATCTGCTGATCTTCTGATTGTCTTGTCTTTGGCCGCGAGTTACAGCTTTTTTGAAGGCTCAGAAGCAGAAGGTGTTCATGAATCTTGTGAAAATCTTGTAGTCTAAGTGACTTTGTGTCTGCTGTAACAAGAACTATGGATATCTACTGCCAAACTGATTGTATTTTGCAAGTGGTTTTGGTGTCTTCCCTTTTCAGTGTGTTTATCTGACGTTTTAAAACACAACTCTTTCCTCAGTCTCTTTCAACGTCTGGATACAAAATCTAAAGACATTTCTAAAATAGCTGGAGACATCACACAAGCTGTGTCTCTGTCACAAGGAATGGAGAGGAAGAAAGTAATCCAGCACATCAGAGGGATGTATAAGGCAGAGTTAAGTGCCAGCAGACATTGGCAGGAGCTTGTTCAGCAGCTTACCCACGATCGGTAAGTTGTTCTCACATCTCAGTGGAAAAGTGAGAGAGAGAGACTCAGTGCCTGACGTGCTTTTCATTTTACTTAGAGGCACATGAAATGTTGTTGATATAAAAATTAGAATTACTTACTTTGCTAGTCATCTGATGGTTAGAGACTTGTAAAATACTTGATTTATTCTCCTGGTTTTTTTGTAGGATGAATAGCCTGGTAATATTTGTGTGCCATTTAGACAGATTTTTTTGTCAGATACGTTTTGCTGTGCCTAATACAATGTTTTAATATCTTGCATTACATTGATGGAGTAACAAAATATTTTTTGCGTAATGTTATTCACATTAGCATCCAGATACTGTGTTTGCTAATCTGCATAGAGCAAAAGATGTTAAGTTGTGACTAGAAACCAAGTGAGTATTTTTTTCTACTGCAGAACTAGTATTATATCATGTTTGCAGCAGCTGAGTCTTCAAAATATAGTATTGGGTGCATTGTATTGCTGTCTTCATCAGAATTAGTAACTTCAAGAGCAGTCTTAGAGTAGCTCAAGAATAGTCGGTCAGTGGGGTAGCTCATGAAAATAAACTATAGAATTCACTCTTTTGATACTTTGTCAGAAATAGTTGCCCAGTGTACTACTGTGAAACTTCTGCCTTTCTACTAGTTAAAGCAGAACTGAAAGAATAGGCATATATACTACCTCTGCTGCCAAACTCTAACATACTGTGATTTTTTCAGAGCACTCTGGTATGACCCAGTCTATTACCCAACTTCTTGGCAACTGGATCCAACAGAGGGCCCAAACAGAGAGAGGCGCCGCTTGCAGAGGTGCTACCTGACTATTCCAAACAAGTACCTTCTCCCAGACAGGCAGAAACAGGAAGGTAATTATAACATCTTCTAAGAATACGTATCTGAATTGCAATGACTGCAAGTGCCTTATTATTTGTGGGGTTTTTATAGGTGTGATAAAAACTCCTTTATCTTATCTATTTGAAGACAAAACACATTCTTCTCACTCCTCTACTGTAAAGGACAAAGCTGCAAGTGAACATATAAGGTAAGGTTTGGGTGACATTTACCTTCCTTTCCCACCTTCTCCCATTCCAAAGAAACAGTCCTCACCTTTTTTATCAAAATAAACATTTTAAAAACCCAATCAAGTGAGATTAAACAAATGTCCAAAATGGTAAGTTTTTTGATATATTCTTAAGCAAAAGATTAGAGCTCCCAACATGTACATTTTGAGTCTTAAAGCAGTCCATCTCCGTGACTTAAAAAAATCAGTAAAAGCAAATACCATCTGGTGTGATGTGGGGATGTCACTTAGATATCTATGACAGGCAGTGCTACTAGATCTGGTAGGTCATTACATCATTGTTCAAAAGCAAATTGTGTTTCCTTCCTCTCTGCTTTCACCATTGACTCAACTCTGCTGTTGTGTCAATTTACCACCTATTGCTGGCACTAATACTACCTAAAATAACTCCAAAGAACACACAAAGAAATAAACACAAATACACTAATGTGCAAGTATCGGAAGTTGAGGTTCTGTTTTCTTTCCCTCCTTGGGATTTGAACCATTAGAGTCATAGTGTTGAAAAGTCTTTTGTCAACTGTAGCCTTTGAGGCTGTTAGTTTTAGGTATGTGCCAAAAGGTGCATAAATCCGTAAGAAATAATACACTTTAAATATTACAGAGTAAATCGAAGATGTATAAGTGTAGCACCTTCTAGAGAGACTGCTGGTGAACTGCTGTTAGGTAAGTAAAATTTTCAGTCCTCAGATATCCTTTTTGTCTAAGATTCTGCTGTATATATGAACTGGGCTGATTTTTTTTTTTTTTTTTTAAACTAATTGAGCTGTTGCCTGACTTCTTATGGGTTATATAGATCAGTTATGCGTTTCTTCGCTGCTGGTAGAATGAGTGCAGTTAAGTTTTAAAATTGCAGACCACTTGCTAACAGACGTAGAATGCTATATTCTGTTTCTGCCAAGTACTGTCTTGCCCAGGTACTATTCTTAGTATTCTTAACGCCTGGGCACTCTTCATATAACATTAAGATGCATTATACAAAGAGTAATATCATGTACCTGTTTGCAACTATTTTTTCCTGCAGGAAAATGTGGCATGTATTTTGTTGAAGACAATGCTTCAGACACAATTGAAAATTCGGTAAGCATGGGTGCATATTGTCCATCTTTAATTTTTCTGAACTATGACCACGAGTAGCTTTTGTCTACTGTCACTGAGATTGCCAGAGTACTATAGTTAGATGTCTCTGGTCCAGGCCAGCCAAACTGATTAATTTTGGTTCCGTGATGCTTCTCTTGCTCCTGGCTGTGGAATCAGTGGTGATATCAAAAAACAAGAAAGATGTGGGCCTGGGGCTGGGAGGGAATGAGGAGGGGGTGATGTGGGGAAGCTTCTGTGCCTTCCTGTCCATTGCTCTGAGTTCATCAGCGTACGTGTGCAGAGTTTGCTTTGGTCTGCACCTGAGTTGACTTGCCTTACTGGAAGCTGGAGCACTAGGAAGTACAGCAACTCACAAGTGTATGAATTGTGCTACAGCATCTAGTTCTTGAATTTTCCATTACATAGGATATTCCAGCTCCCCCCTCAGCCTGTACAAGAGAGGACTGTTTCATGGAGGAAACTGAAACTGACCTAATCCTTCTGATATACAAAGGCTCTGTTGTATTAAGTTTATACATCCAACAGACGTTTAAAAAAGAAAATAAAAAATCAATATATGGGTTATACTGTTGGAAGTCTTAAACTATTTTCAAGGAGCTCTTCCTTGCCCCCACTAAGCACACAGCTTAGTGTAGTTTAAGACGTTACCAGACATCTTGCTGCTTTGTCCTTCATAGAACTGTCAGATTTATGGATTCATGGCAAAGCTTTGCTCGCTCTGGTTGGTTGTCCAATATTTTATTTTAAGAGCCAGTGAAAGTATGGCATTGCGTGCTAGTGTTGGATAGGGAACTGGAGCAGCTGAGGAGCGTGCATGATGTTCTGCCTTGAGAGAAGTGGAGGGTGGGAAATGAAGAAAATCTCTACGATATCTTAAAGCATCACGGCAAAATTATATGCTGCATGGTTATAAACTGGCCCCATTGAAGGGTTTCTTGTTTGGAAAATCTAATATTTAAAACAACATTTTCAATTGCAAATTTTGCAGAGTTTTCATGGAGAAACTGAACCAGCATCATTTTCTTGGACCTATGAGGAAATTAAGGAAGTTCATAAGCGCTGGTGGCAGTTAAGAGACAATGCTGTGGAAATATTTCTAACAAATGGCAGAACTTTACTCTTGGCTTTTGATAATACAAAGGTAATGTGGCACTGATGGATAAAAATAGATCAAAGCATTTTGCTGTGTCTTCATAACATGTACATTCATGCATTAGTTTTTAAGAAGACACGTTGCATGGACTAATTAAATTCTGCTTAATACCTTTGAAAAAACTTTGCTCAGCTGGACTTCTAGACAAACACAATCATGTTGTAAAACACATCTCTGATGTATTAAGACATTAAAGAATCTTAGTAATACTAAACATTATTCCAATTCAGCAGAAACTTGTAAAATGAGAGAAACTTGCTAAGTCTTGGTAGTTTGAAGTTTTTTTTAACTTATATGATTAAATCTATGGTATTTTCTTCTAGGTCCGTGATGATGTGTACCACAACATCTTAACTAACAATTTGCCTAACCTTTTGGAATATGGAAACATTACTGCTTTGACCCACCTGTGGTGCACGGGACAGATTACTAACTTTGAATATCTGACTCATTTAAACAAACATGCAGGCCGTTCCTTCAATGATCTCATGCAATATCCAGTATTTCCTTTTATACTTTCTGACTACACCAATGAAACGCTGGACCTAAATGATCCATCAGTATATAGGTAATATGAAATGCTTGGAACTGGTTATTTCCAAATACTTGAACTGATTGTCCAGTATGGCTCTTTAACTTCATTGTACTAAACTGCACACATAATGAGTGGAACTATTCAGGGACAAGCCTCATCCATAATAACTTGGGCTTTTTACAATAAGCGGCTTCACTTTGGACATTTAAATTAAACGTGTAGTATTATGTGTGTGTATATTCAAAGGATGCTGTGATTTGGACTTACGTACTACCTTAATATGATATACATAGTCCACAGATTTAAATAAAAGCTATATGTTAAAATGTATGTGATTAAAGACTTTCAGGCCAATTACCAACAACTAAATAGAAAAGGAAATAATATTGTAAATTATTTAGCCAGTTACAAAATCATTAACTGTGAATAGATTCAAGTGAATTGTCCCACCCTAGTAAACTTGTGTTAAGCCAATTTAACATTTGTGTGCACAAAGTCTTTGCCTTTATATGATGCCTCTGATTTGACAGAGGCGCTTTGCGTTTGCTTGGCTGTTACTGTGTTATAGGGGTAGCCTGTGGATCTGAGTTTGCCTTTAGCGCTAACTAAAAGTGGCCTTTTTATTTTCTGAAGTCTCTTGTAAAGTGCTATTCAGTTTTGCTTTACCTTTTTATGATACTAAAGGTGTTATTCTTAATTGAATGGTGTGAACCAACATCTTTATAAAAATGACATAGATGTCAGTACTACTTCTGTTACAGAAATCTGGTCAAACCAATAGCTGTGCAATCTAAAGAAAAAGAGGATCGTTATGTGGATACTTATAAGGTAATTTGGATAACTTTTGCTTCTTGCCTTTTTCCTGTGTATAAATGATCTGGATGCTTTAATATTTCTAACATATGTTGGTGGGGGAAAAGAAGCCATAAATCCAGTATTTTAGGTCTGTGGAATTCTCACTTCCAGTATGCTGCGTTTCCTGGGAATTGTTTTATAACCTGCTTGGAACCTGTGTTTGTCTGTTCCTGTACCTGAAATTATTAATCAATTTAGTCTTTCCATGTGATACTGTTGAGGACATTAAATGGATATCTTCTTACATATGAATATAGATATATTTAAAGATTCCTAAAGATCAGGGAGATAACTTAGTTCAGTTTATTTGAAATTATTTTAGTGGGATTGTGGCTATTCTTTTTTGTTTTATAACAGAAAAGCTGTTTTCCCTCAAGTACTATATTTTAACATACCCTACTATGATTGCAGTGCTCTTTGATTTTTGCTCTTTAGAGTATTTTGAAGGGTGTAGAAAATAACATACCGGGGATGGAAAGTATCTGTAGCTGGACCTTTAAGCTTATGTCTATATCATGATGGCCTAGCGTATTACTTGCAGATTATTTTTTTCCATTTCGTATTGAAAAACCTGTATAATGGCTCTCTGGTGTTAGAAAACAAGAGGTGGGAGAGGAAAACAAAAGTAATAAATAATGAAAACCAGATCATTTAAACTGACTTAAGACTTTGATACCTAACAGGATTGTGAAAGCGATCACGTCTTTAGACACTTAAAATGTATTTGATTCCAAATCACTTTTAAATCTGTTCCTCTAAAAGTTCAAGTTTTATTCCTAAAAAAATTAGGCAAAGTCTTATTTTTGTTATTGGAATACATTCTAAGTAGGAGGCCGTGGTTTTTATTTTTTTTTCCCTACTATTTTTCTAGTATTTGGAAGAAGAGTACCGTAAAGGAGCAAGAGAAGATGATCCAATGCCTCCTGTACAACCATATCACTATGGATCTCATTATTCCAACAGTGGAACTGTGCTTCATTTCCTAGTTAGGCTGCCACCTTTTACTAAAATGTTTTTAGCCTATCAAGGTAAGGTTGCTTTTGCTTGCACTTCTTTCACATCTGGACCTTGTCCCAGTGATCCAGGAATACTGTACGTTACTCTGTTTAGGATAGTTTATCAATTCTAAGTAGCTGAGTTCAGTAAAATTAAATCTGGTATGCTTTCATATTAGACCCATTCTGAGATTATCTATCTAGACCATAAAGCTGTACATCTTATATTTTTGCCTTAGTGTATATATGTAGAATAAGAAGGTGACCTATATTTGACTTGTAGTCCATGTGTAACATGTAGTAATTGATGTAGAAGAATTCTAAATGTTCTCAGCTAACTGGAGAGCAGTTAACTTGAAGCTGCAGATGTGCAACTGTTATGGTGTCCATCATTGATGTAATAAATTCAGTTTGGATTTCTTTACAGATCAAAGTTTTGACATCCCAGACAGAACTTTTCACTCTACCAATACAACCTGGCGACTCTCTTCGTATGAATCAATGACTGATGTAAAGGAACTTATCCCAGAATTTTTCTACCTTCCCGACTTTCTAGTTAACAGAGAAGGTATACTAAGGATACCAAAACTACGTACTCATGACAGCTGTACAGTTGAGCCTATGGGTTGAAACTGAGAACATTTATAGCTCTTGACTGAATATGCTAAGCAGTAAACGTATGGGAGAAACTTGCAGTCCTGTTATCTAGGACTTAAGAGAAGCTTTTCTTATAACTATCTCAGAGGTGCAAAGGAGTTTCCTATTTGATTTTTTTTCCATTTGAATCAGTATGTACAGCATGAATTTGTTGGGGGGCAGGGGGAAGAGCTTGTTAATGGTGCTGCTTTGTTGATCAGCAATCACTGTGCTTAATAGTTAGCTTTCATAGAACCCTGTAAAGACCTTTTTGAAATTGCTGTCAGCTAAAATGTTGGAACACTTACTCCCCTGTTTCTAGGTTTTGATTTTGGAGTACGTCAAAATGGTGACAGAGTTAACCATGTCAATCTTCCACCCTGGGCTCGTAATGATCCTCGTCTATTCATCTTGATTCATCGCCAGGCTTTGGAGTCTGACCATGTTTCCCAGACAATCTGTCACTGGATTGACTTGGTGTTTGGTTATAAGCAAAAAGGCAAGGCCTCTGTTCAGGCTATTAACGTCTTTCATCCTGCAGTAAGTATTTGTTAAGCACTGTGTGTGTGTGTTGTATTTAGGAATTTAATGGGGGAAAGTTCCTCTTACATGCTTGGAAAACATCCAGCATTGAAGCAAGATTCTTTGCTCCCTGAAATGTAGAAGAGTAAGAAAAGGCTTGAACCATTTCAGTGCAGAAAACTGCTAAGATCCCAGGGATTGTTGTGACACTTGGTGAATTTGCTTTCATCTTTCTTTCCTTGAGATAGCTATGGGGGGGAACAGGTACAGAGGTTAGACTTTCTGGGTAGTTTTTTGCAGTGGTGTACAGGTATTCTGTTTATACCTGCTCCTATCTCATTCAAACACGTAGCTTTTGATACGATTAAAATAGTTCTATTTTTCCCGAGCTCACTATTTGTGTTCTTCCTTTCATGTACATCTTGGCTTCTCCCTCTAATGAGCCCTTTCTCCTCCAGTAAATTCAGTTTCAAATAAATCTTCATTTAATGTAAAGAATTCAGAGTTTCATTACTTAATTTTAACACGAATATCTTAGACTGTGTTCTTTAGCTTCAATCCTTACTATCAAGGTTTGCTGAGCCAGGCAGTCCTGGTTTCAAATGCATTCAAATGTGTTCTTTGTGTTTAGTGTTCATTCTATAGCTGGAAGAGGTAATAAAGCAGTAGTGCTTGGCAGTGGTGCCTTTTTCTTTTCAAGTAGCCATCCAAATGCTTTTCCTTTTTTGTGCTGAAATATTGATTTAGTTACTACCTTTAACTTCAAATCTTAAGTTTGTGGGAGCATGTTTATTGTTTCTTAAAGTGAAAAGTCAAGGCCTTTGTCAGTGTGACTGAGGAAGAGTATGTGGTACACAATTAGAGACGTGAAAAAGATAAGCAGAGGAAAGAAAATAATTTCCACTCTTCTGAAATATGAAAGTTCTTCCTCCCACCCCATCCCACACTAGACCTTTAATCCATTAATTAAAAAGAGTACAGAAAACAAACTTTTACAATTGTTTGTTAATCATCAGCAAGTGATCTGGTTTGTACAGATTAGTAAAGGTCTACTAAGAAAACCTCTTTGACAGAAACTAATCACGCAATGCGTGTAGGAGCAGCCTCACGTGATAAATCTTAGTGGTAGTTATCTCCAGTAAAGAACTGGTGACAAGGTTACTGTTCTCAGTGGCTCTTCAGTCAGCAGAGCCATTGTGGGATGGCTTCTGGTCCAAGTCTTAACCAAACAACTGAATAGCTTGCCTCTAAATTTGTGTGCATATGTTGAGAAATCTTTACCAAAGACAAACTGGACAAGCTTATTCTTGCCTCCCATCTTTTGTTTTTTTCCTCTCTAGACCTATTTTGGGATGGATGTTTCCGCTGTTGAGGATCCTGTTCAGAGAAGAGCCCTTGAAACAATGATAAAAACATATGGGCAAACACCTCGCCAGCTGTTCCATGCAGCTCATGTGAGCAGACCTGGATCCAGGCTTATCATGGAAGGAGAACTTCCTGCTGCCATGGGATTACTAGTGCAGTTTGCTTTCAGAGAAACCAGAGAACACACTAAAGAAATAATATATCCAGTATGTCACTTTGGTCTGCAAGATGCTTTCATTAACATTCATATGCTGTAATTACTGTGTCCTTATGTTTACAGTTTCCTTCCTAAAACTGCAACTTACTACCCATGTGGTACTGTAAAGAAAACACACAAAACTAGTGAAGTGATAGTGAAAATTATTTTATGCGTTTGTGATATATTTTGTGTCAACCAAGATAAATTCAGATCTTAGTTTATAGCAAATAAGTGTTGGAAATTCAAATTTCATTCAATGATGAATTCTGAAATCTGTGTGCAAACCTATAGTAGGTAAACACATACTGTATTTTCTTCCATCCTCAACTTTTTAATTGTTTGTGGGACAGTTCAGATTTCTCCACTTCAAATACTTGCTTTCCCTAAAGTCCAGTGAGAAACTAAATCCGTGCATTTAAAGAAATTGGTAGTTTTCACTACACTGCAATGAGCTGCCAACTTACTACCTTAGCTTTTAAAGAAGTGGGAGAACTCCCTTAAAGCTAATAGTGTAGCTGATGATAGTACAGTGATTCATACTTGTCTCTCTAGTATTTTTAGAATACTTCAGCAGTCCTTACCATGTGATTGCTTATGAGGATGTGATATGAATGATTCTCCCGTACTAATTAAACAATATTTTTCTAAAAACTTTTTGCCCCCTTTTAATTTGAATCGTATTTGTGTTTGTTTTAGAGTCCACTACCATGGATTAAAGGCTTGAAGTGGGGAGAATATGTTGGTTCCCCGAGTGCTCCAGATCCTGTTGTCTGCTTTAGCCAACCACATGGAGAAAGGTTTGGCTCTCTCCAGGCTCTGCCAACTAAAGCCATCTGCGGTTTGTCCCGCAAGTTTTGCCTTTTGATGATATATAGCAAGGAGCAAGGTATAAATTTGTGCTTTTTCTCTCCACACACAATACATGTGAAAATGAACCATAAAAAATTTAAATCTAATGCTATTGTTATTCTCCAGCAAACTTCCCAAATTTAATTACTTTTGCTGAAGACTGATTTATAAATCCAGTAACAGCTTCCGCATGGGTGGTATCTTTCCTGGAGGCTGGATTTTACTTGTAATTTTCAAAACTACATAGAGGCATCCTGTAATTAAGTTGATATTTTTCATTAAAGTGACTGAAGAATGAGGATTTAAATTTAGAACTTGCCAGCAGATTGAGTCGAAGAAGAACTGAAGAACAGTTAAACAAAACATGTTGCAACAGAAAGGAGAATTAAAGGAATGGTTTTTAGAGACAGAGAATGAGGAAAGTTATCAATAAAAAGCAGAGGTGAAGGATTTTCTGCTTTCAGATAAACTCCCTGGAGGGATTCTTACTGACAATGTACAAACAGGTTCTTGTACTCTTCCTTTGTTTTCTAGATAAAAAAAACCTAGTGAAGGTTTTTTTTAAAAATTACCAGCTTCACAGTTAGTCAGCAAAAATAAGTAACGTTCTCCTCAAAATTATGAACAATCATTCCTCTAGCTGGGAAGTATTGTCAGCTTCTTCCCCTTTTCTCCACTCCCAATAGGTGCAACATTTCTTCAAAAAAGCTTTGTCCAGGTTGCAAGCTGGTTGGAGAAAATGTTTATGTTAAACATGGAGAATGTTTACCTAGTCTCTGAAAACTTGTGTGTTTATGCACATTTTGTGTTTATAGCACATTAGAGATAAAGCCATAGCCTAACAGAAAATATCCTACTTTGAAACTTTGGGATTGTTTGTATTCTAGCTTGTGGTAAAACATGGATCTGAGGTTTTTATTGTTGATTATCAAAGTGATCAACTCTTTGGTTGCGTATGTGACACAGTATTATGTTGTCTTTCAGGTGTGAGAAGCATGCACAGTACTGACATTCAGTGGTCAGCTATCCTGAGCTGGGGATATGCAGATAACATTTTACGACTGAAAAGCAAACAAAGTGAACCTCCAGTAAACTTCATACAGAGTTCACAGTTCCATCAGGTAAAAATACCCATCTGTTGGTCTCCAATTTAATATTGCTAGTTTAAATAGTGGCCTGACTTGGCAGTAGATACTCTTGCTTTCGTTTTTCTTGGAGATGAGCATCCAAACAGAACTGGTTTTAATCTGTTTTATTCTCCTTTGGAACATGTTCCTCATTGCTCCAGTGTATTTTGCTCCTGGATGTGTACCTGTACTAGGTAAAGATCCCTTAGGAACGTATTTGATTTTTGTAGTTTTTCCCTCCTATGCAATATTGGTGTGGATTTATAAAAGCTTATCTTCTGCGCCAAGAAAAATGAACACAAGAAAGAAAACTATAGATGTCTCACATCAGAAGCAGGACTCCACTGTAATTTAGGATTCCTTTGAAAAAGATGGTCCAAAAGATTGTTTGGGAACACTACATAATCTGTTACACTCCAATGGTTGGTGAGATTCTGCCAAAAAGATTTTGGCTGATGATTTGGCTGTAGATCTAGAAGTCTGCAGTAGTGACTGTTCTTTAGCTGTGAATTCTAAGCTACACAGTTCCCTCTTTACTGTAGTTTCTGAGGTAATAGCAAATCTGACCTAAAGCAGCTATATTTTAACTCTTGGATTTCTTTAGCTTAAGCATTTTACATGGCTTTTCTTAGGATAACCAATAAAGAATCAGTTTGACCAAATGTTATGACATAATGAAAACAGCAGTTAGAATAGTTGCTGTTCTAAATTTTTCTGGCTTTCTTTTGTCTTTCCAAGGTAACAAGTTGTGCTTGGGTGCCAGACAGTTGTCAGCTGTTCACAGGTAGTAAATCTGGTGTCATCACAGCATATATGAACAGATTCACTAGCAATACGGTAAGTTCCATTGGACAGGACTTACATTTCAGGATTTAGCTGTATTCACTGTTACAGTCTTTTCTTTTTTTTTAACACAAAAAGTGAGAAAAGGGGAATACGTTATATTCAGGACAACTGCTAAAAAGATGAAGTGCTCATTTAGTATTTATTTTTGAAGGATCCTCTTTAACATTTTAAAATAGATTTATCAGCATGTTTATTTGTGGGTTTTTCTTAAGCTGTTGTTCACATACTGCTAGCTTTTAGTCAGCCTTCATCATCTGGGTGCACAACTGATTACACATAAAGCACTGACTGGATTCAGGCTAGGGCTTGGAATTGAAGCTCTCTGGCACAATGAAGCTCCCTATGTTAAGGAGTAACTTTTTCTGTGAAGGAGACAGAACCTTTCAAAGCCTTAACTGAAATTGTGGAATTCATTTCCACAAAGCAAATAACCTTTCAAATGCAGAAGGCACTTACACTGTAGAGAGCCGGGACGAGATCTCTGACAGCGTATATAAAAACCACTAAGCCTCTTCACTTTGTCATATTCCCCAAGGGGAAAAGCTGTGAGGAGAAAAGTAACTCGCGTTGCTTAATGCATTAGTGAAAGGTACTGAGATACTGGTAGGAATTGCCCTGACACTATATGGTTATAAGCATGGTATGAAAACACAAACAGAACTCCAAATTCATCTTGTGGTTCAGACTGAGTTTTTGAGCTTCTGTCTGACCTTCTCCAGCAGTAACTTACACTCTTCATAGGTTTAACAAAGAGTTTGTAACTTCCTTGACAGGTCATTTCAGGTGTGTCTATAGGATTACCCCTAGCACCAAATAAACTGATTTCTCAAATTTAGCTTGCTACAGATACAGGTATTGGCAAACATTTGTAGTATTGTACTGTTGATGCTCTTGAATCCTGACATTTAGCATGGACTAGAAGGAACTTGGTATGATCTGCTATGCCTACCCAGTTTCCAGTTTTCAACAGTGGCAAACAGCAGATGCTTAGACGGAGAAGAACGCAAACATAAAGTGGTTTCTTCCTTGGATTTCTTACAGTTTCTAATGATCTGCCACTCGGACTTCCTGAGCTCGGCAGCACTACAAGTTTAAAAAATGAAATAGAACTTGAAGCCTGCAAGCCTCAATTAGTTGGAACTGAAGTCAGGCACCTTAACAGCTCACCAGAATACTGAGCTTGTAAATAACCTGTTCTGAGATTTGAATTCTAGATAAATTTTCTTTTTTAGGTACTAAACCAGAAATTTAATATACCCGGCTTCTGCAATGCTAAAAAGAAACTCCAGTAGTGGGATTATGATTTTCAGTTCCCTGTATTTCCTAGAAACAAGAGGTTTAGTTTGGTGTGTTAAGTTTTTTGGGTTTGTTTTTTTAGCTGCACAGATGTTGTCTTTGAGACCATCTTTGCTGAATTTCTCAGCACTGACAGTTTTACATGCCCCAGGCAGACTGACCTTGCGCCAATTTTGTAGCTCCTGTTGTTGAGTAAGTTACCCAAGTCAGAGCTGCAGGGAATGCAAATGTGCTTCCTGGCATCTGTTCTGTATGCATCTTGTCAGCTGTTCCGTGATAAAGTGAACAGCTTGTTATAATGCTGTACTTGAAATATGAATAGTTTGCCCTGTTTCACATTTATATAAATTCAGTGCATGGGCATAAAACAGATATCATGTTGTTAATTGGATATGGGAATTCAAAGGCATGCTGTCAGAATTCAAAAATACCTCAGTGTTGTACTTCAGATGCTCTATTTTTCCTAACCTTCGTTTAAGATGATTAAAAAAACTAATGAAGCACTGCTTTAAAACTGTCATCTATCTTGACAATAAGTCATACCTTCAAGAAAATCTCAACCAAGGTTTTCTGGTTGTACAAATTACTCCAGCCTTCACTTGCTGACCATTAAACTTGTCTTGCAAACAGAAAGAGAGCACTTTAATAATCTGAGTAAAACTAGGCAGTGATCTTTTAAATTCTTCACTCAAGTGCTGTAGGTGATTATTTCAGGTAATCAACAGAACTGCTGTTTAAAGGTGGATACATACCTGCATGTTTTTCCCATCTAGATACTATTTTAGTGGTTGTCATCTAAAAGGAAGTGGGAAGTTAAAAAGGGATGGTATTTTAGGCATGAGGTAATTATTTTATAATTGATTAGACCTTAATACAGTTGGTGCTAAAATTCCAGCCTGTCTCATTACAATGTTGCTACAATACCCCAGTGAAGAATCAATAAACCATAGCTATTAGTGCTATAGAGTGAAGCTGCTAAAGGTGAATCCTGCTTTTCAATTCAGGTGTTGAAGTGCAGATCAACAGCAAACACTTAAAGGAAGTGGAAGGAGCAATAGTAAAAGGTTTATTAAATCAGTTTTCTTCAGAAAATCAGAAGTCTTGATAGTTGCTGTTATGGAAAAAAATGGTACAACTCTTCTCTCTAAACGGAGCAATGATTAAAGAAGGATCTGCATATGTGAGATGTCATTCTTAAAACAGTGTGATAACTGGATACTTTAATACTTGACTGACTTGGATGAGATGCTCAGTAGCAAGAGCAAAATGGCAGGTCTTCCTGTTCTCAAAGGGTATTGACTTTTGCAATATTACATAGATTATAGTGTCCCTTTTAGCACGGAAAGGCATGTCAATTTTTCTACAAACTCCATATTAACTCTACAAATTCCATATTAAGCATATGTATATTTTTATCTTGTCTGTTTCTACTTCAAAGCTTTTTGGAGACCTGTATGCATCCTGTATCCTCATACAAAAATGGAGACAATGTGCTCTGACATCTGTGAGGAAACAAGCAGAAATATGTTCATTTTTTTTAACAAAGATTCTAATCTCTCTACAGCAGATTGTCTTAATTAAAATATTAGTATTCTGATTAAGCATCTCCTTCAACTTAACAGTTTTCAGGAGGCCTGAATCATTTCAAATGATAGAACTTGAATAATAAGTGTCATTTGGTGTTAAATTTGCTGCTTTAATTTTTATCTAGCAGTTTCTATATTTAAACCTGATTTCCTGCATATTTTTCCAACTTGGAATCACCGAAGGACTTGGCACTATCTTGAGGAATTCCCAGTAATTTACTGTACACCGAGTGTACACTGCTGAGTTGAGTTTTCCTTCTGTTTCCAAGTGCTTTCTCTAAACGCTAAAATATTGAGGACTGTCATGTAGAAATAGCAGTCTTGCAGAAAACAAATCAGCTGATTTCAAGGCGTGTAACTGAGAAGTTGTACAATAGCTGTTCATTTTGGTTCACTGGACTACATCAAAATGTTTGCTTAGTCTAAAGTACTGGAAGCAAAAATTGGAACATTTATGATATGTATTGCATATCACACTATAAAGCATTAAACACTAAAGCAATAACAACATTGCTAAACATTGAAAGCAATGGGAACCATTTTTTTTTTAAATCTAAGAATTAAGCTTGTCCCTAGGCTTATCCTCTTCACAAAAAGGCTTTTCTTTTAAATTATTTTTGTGAGAGTCTGTGTTTTATTTTGCTGTTTTTCAGCCTTCAGAGATAGAAATGGAGTCTCAAGTCCATCTGTATGGTCACACAGCAGAAATAACAAGCTTATTTGTGTGCAAACCATACAGTATAATGATAAGTGTCAGCAAAGATGGAACCTGCATCATATGGGATTTGAACAGGTACAAGTATATATGTAACTTTTCCAATGGCTTTCTTTTAAATGCCCATTTTCCAACTTTTGGGGTATCTTTACCCTTTTAAAGTTAACTGAATTTGTTCTACGTGTATCTTAATGCGAAGTCACACCCTTACTGTTTTTTCCTATGAAGGGAGCTAGAATTCTAGAATGAATATGAAAAATACTATAATCATGCAAAATGTTGATTGAAATTAATATAACTCTTAAATATTTTCCTCAAAGAAAACTTTCCGTGCTTGAATTCGAACTTTAGGCTTGTTCTCTTTATTTTTTTCAGGCTGTGCTACGTCCAGAGTCTGGCTGGACACAAGAGTCCTGTGACGGCAGTTTCGGCCAGTGAAACAACTGGTGATATTGCAACAGTTTGTGATTCAGGTATATTTGGCAGTCAAGAAAGCTATTTTGACTTGCAGACCAAATAAATCATGAGACTTGCTATTATATTAGTTACTGAGTGTGTGTTAATCATCTGAGTATGCATTGGATCAAATAGGAGTGGTGGTGGTTTTTTTTACGTAGTAACATAAATTTCTCCAGTAATAACTAGACAGCTGTTTGAGTAAAATGTAGAGATAAAAAAAGTAACAGGTTGATCTCTCTATAAAAAGTCTTGAAATTTCAACAGATTCCTGGGAGACCAAAATTCTGTGAAGCTTTCATTTTAACAGGGATTTGTTGTCAAAGGTACAGTTCTTCAGGGGAGTACACTGTATTACAGAGCAACAGAATTTTTGTTATTCACTCTCTCACTTTAAATGCTTCCATATACCCAGAAGCAAACACAGATTTGCTGAGCTATTCACTAGCTTAAAGTGAAGAGGAATAACAGCTATACTAAAGCAGAAAAAGTAGATATTTGTATTAGGGCTCCTACAGAAGGAAATAATTCTCTCCCATCTTATTTTAAAGCAGGTTTTTATACTGTCTTGTTTTCCACATAACGCTGTCATCCAGAAACAGTACAAAGACCTATCTGAGCAGTGATTTTTTGAGTATTTTAGAAATGGGGATGCTCATTGACTCGAAGATTGACTATGTGCTACAGTGCTGTGTATTGGGAAAGCAGGGCAAAGTCAGAGACCTCACACCATTTTGCTGGCTCTAAGGGCCTGTGTGTATTGTGTTAACTCGAGACTGAGGGTGAAATAGGCTCCATCTAAATGACAGAGTATTGTTCCATTGATCCAAAGAGGTACAGAATAAGAAAGAAGAGAGCTTAACTTTGTTTATTCATATTGTTAGAAGACAGTTATTGACCCAGTTCTCACTTTGGGCCAATTTTCTTTCTCTCTTGCCTTGAGTAAGAAAGGTTTTACATACTGCAGTATCTTTTAGCCACCTTCTCTCACTCTAGTCCTCCACAGACTGAACTGAAATGAATACTGTTCCAAATCTGAAGGAAAAAATAAAAAAAAAGGTAAAATCGCACAGTCTATAGTATTAAAGAACAAGGGGAAATTATTTCAGAAACCCTGTATTTAGGTTTTAAACTTATATGGAGACTTTTAACTCCATTCCTGTTGCTCACAGATCAATTTATCTTTTCTGGAAAAGACTGTATTCTTTTTTAATTGGTAAGAGACGTGAGTTTCAAGCCCTTTTAAGACAAAGCAGTAGCCGGGTTATTAGTTCTTTGATAGAATCAAATAATCCCAGGTAAACAGGTAAGATAACTGTGCTTGCTACTTCTAAGTATTTTGCTTAAAATGCAAGCCAAGGTACAAGAACTCATTGTTTAAAGTGGATAGTATGAATTCCCTCTTAGTGCTTCCCTGTTAGTACAAAAAAATTGGTCATTAAAAGTAAATTCATATAATGTTTTGTAAGTGCAATGTTCCATAAAGATGAAGCGATGTCTTCTAAATCACTGTAGTAGCTTGGTGGTTTGCATGCTCCCTGTCACAAAAGGAGGGAAGAGTTAATTGTTCACACATCACTCAGTCATTTAAACCTTCTGATCTTTCAAGAAGTTCAATTCTTTAACACTTAAAGATTCTGCTGCATAGACCTAGCTGTAGTCTAGATTTATTTTTTTAATACTGCCATGCTATGTTCTGTTGCAGTTGGAGGGGGCAGTGATTTGAGACTTTGGACAGTTAACGGTGATCTCGTGGGACATGTGCACTGCAGGGAAAGTATTTGCTCTGTTGCTTTCTCTAACCAGCCTGAAGGAGTGTCTGTCAACGTGATTGCAGGGGGGCTTGAAAATGGAGTTGTAAGGTAAGCATTTGAAACTTCATAACTTAGGCTCACAGTTTCAGAGTATGTAGCCAAACATCATGCTGATAGTGGGCTTTAAAGAAGGTGGGCAAGCTGTTGGTCAGATTCCAGTCTTAGTAGTTGCTAAACAGGTTATGTTTATCATTTAAATACTTGTAAAATTAAATATGAAGAAAAATTAATCTTACTTTCAGACTGTGGAGTACGTGGGACTTGAAGCCAGTACGAGAAATAACATTTTCGAAGTCAGCCAAACCTATTGTAAGGTAAAAAGATCTTAATTATACCATAAATGGATGTTACTCTTGGGGGGAGGGAGGAGAAGCAACAGAACCCCCAAAAACCCACAACAAAGTAGCCTTGAGTATTGAATGTGGATTTGACATGAGAACAGGAGGTAAACACCCATGTCTAAAAAGAGCAATGCAATCCTACTAATTATTCATGAAAGCAAAATGAGCACAAGTGTACTGTATTTGTAATGACAGTAATAACTAGGTTCTGCTGCTGGCAGATAGAAATTAGCAGGATTCCCTTGAGAGCTGAACAATAGCTACTCTTCTTATTCTTAAGTTTAATATTTTTTTCCCAGAATCTGTGTAAAAATCATGAGATAATATTAACTTTTTCAGACTTAAATAGACAGATGGTTTTTTTTCTCCCTCAGAAATAAATGAAAACACATTTTCCCTGGTCATTTTTTTTCTGATGCTGGAGGGAAATGGTGGAGAAAGGGAGTAAAGGAAACTCAGAGGAGCCTGGAAGCTGCCATTTTGGAATGCTTGTGTAATTTTCTTTGAGTCTCCTTGATGATTTATATAAGCAGAATTATTTTCATGCCAAAGTGTTTTCAGAACACAGTCAAAGGATTGAGTCTTTGATATCCCCAGTGGTACAGTACCCTGCACAGAGGTCTTAGTTTTATGCCAAATTTTTATCATTTTAATGTTAGCGTAGTAACAAATTACTCTGAAAAAAAATTTTGACCATTGCTGGAATATAATTTTAAACCCAAACCAATAATTACCATTTTTAGCAACAAAAAAAAACAGCTTCTGACAACAGTTATTGTCCTTCTGTTACCTCCTTTAAGAAGCATATTTCACAAAGCTTGTTGATAATGATTTAGTAGCTATTGAATAATTTAAAGTTTCCTGCTTAAATGAGACAGAAAATGGATGCTGACCTTCACGCTCTCTAACATTACACGTGGCATAGCTGGAGGGCTTTACTACTGTTATCGCTTAAGAAATGCCCAGCTGAACAACAGTCCTGTGCTGTGCCATGAAATCTGATGGATTTAGTTTCTGCTTTTGTCAGCAGCAAGTTCAGAGGGCACTGAGTTCTGCTGCTGAACAGCCTTCCTTTCAGTAGAAGGGGCAGCCCAGGGAAAGAGCCAGGATGCTGCTACTGAGCCTGCCCTTTTCTTTGGTGCTGCAAAGAAATGAGCACTACACTGCACAGCGTGTTGAAGTGCCCGGCAAAGCTGTAGTTCAGCCTTTTTGCTTATTGAAATGAATAAGCAGGTAAATGCAAACATATTAGCATGTTAATGTACTTACTAGGTCTTGCCTGAGAGCTAATCTTTGTTAGCTATACTCTTATGGATTTTTTTAATGTCTTCTACCATTTTAAATAGCCAAACCTGATATAAAAATAGATTGTCTTCTTGTTTTTCAGCCTTACATTTTCCTGTGATGGGCATCACTTGTTCACAGCTAATAGTGATGGAAATGTTATAGCTTGGTGTCGCAAGGACCAGCAGCGCTTGAAGTTACCCATGTTCTATTCATTCCTGAGCAGCTACGCGGCTGGGTGATGACTATTTTTGCTGCTAACTCATGTCTCTGCACTTTAAATCCAAAATAGATCATAGAATCTCATATTTAACTGGATTTTGAAGTCCTTTGAATGTCTCTAGAATGACTGACCAGGTTTTTATAAAGATCAGTCTAAGGTGGTTGTAAAATTGCATAAGTGCATGCACAAACCTGAAGCATATCCAGGTCACCAGGAAGCTCTGGTCATATACTCCAATACCAGCAAAGTGACTCATAAATGCTCTAACATACAAGTCAAAATGCTGCAATATAAAACATAATAGTACTTTTTTAATCACTTCTTGGACAGAAGTATTAAAAAAAATGATAATGCTTATTCCCCCTCTTATGTTGTAAAATATCAGCAGTGTAAAGTTCTGTAAATATCTATTAAAATGTCAGCATATGTATATCTGATTAGTTGAGTGTGGGATAGTTAGCTCTGGGATAAGCAACCCAAAATTTAAAAATCCAAGACCACTTAAAATTGCTTTTTTTGAGAAGCAAAAAACTTAGTAGGTGCTTTTTGCACCATTTTATGGTATTATAATGCTAAAAAATTAACTTCCGTTATCTTTATATTTGTAACTTTTGCCATCTTCTCTGTTAGTGTAATAGTCTTTACAAAAGGCAAAAATAAAATACGTGTCTTAGTGATGGGTGGATACCTCCTGGCATCATGAAGCAATAGTTAGATCATGTTTTGTTTTGTTTTTTTTTTAATGTAGTGTTAACTCCCTAACTTTGTAACAACCAGCTATTGCAATTCTGTGGCAGAATATATATATATTATGTACACACACAGCTTATCTTCCAGAGCGCTAAAAAAAGGTGATAAAGGCAGCACAGATGTGTGCCTGTTCTAGTTTCATTGAAGCTCAATACACTGTAAAATGTTTGAATCTAACTGCTTGAATAATCAATGTTCATAGGCATCAGATGATTTGGAAAAGAGTTTACACAGATACACTGTGCAAATACGTTATTTATTCCTAGGTGCTATTTTTGAGGGGAGAAAAAATAAGCCTCGTTTGTGAAAGGCTTAAATCTGAATTCTTAAGCCAGATCAAAAATTAACATTTCAGTTGATGGATTTGAAGACCTCTAAACCTGACTCAGTGAGTGAGTGCCTACTAGTCATGCGAGTGGTAAAACAAGAATGCTACACAAGTCTGATGCACTTACATTTTTCATTTAAATTGCTTTGCTTTTTCATCTGACACGTTCCGCTATTGCCATACAGATGAACTGCTGTATCTTCTCATGTTTAAGGTTCATCTGCCTTCAAAACACTTATATGAAACTGTCAAGTTGTGATGAAGATGACATACTTACAAGAAATCTTTATACTTCTTTTGAAAATTCCAGTCTTTGGAAATTCTTGAAACTTTGTGATTGAAGAAGTTTTCAAACTAGAAAACTTAAGAAAAATATTCTCCTAGTCCATGACACACAGGCTGATCTTTGATTCAATTAAGCAAATGACTACATACTGTATGAACTGAGTTTTCAACTGCATATATTGTAGCAGCATTGTATGGGATGGCTTTAGTCATGTTTTTCACTGTCTAGATGTTAATGTAAGGTCCAAATACAGACTGAAAAGCTTCCTGGCTCATGTTTAAGTGATGTGCTTTATTTAAAGGAAAGAAATACAAATATTGTGGTTTTGGGGTGCTTTTGTGCTCCCTGGTTTTGGGATGTTGCTCACAAAGGCTTATTTTTATAAAGTAGAATTCCATTTGTTAAAAATCAATATGCAAAATTGCTGGCCTTGTAAAGAGTGCAATATTATATATTTTTATGTAAAAGTAAAATGATTTTTTGAAGTAAGGAATATTTATTCAGCTTAACATTCTGGAACTATTAAAACAACATTGCAATAGTATCTGTGCATGATGTACTGAAATTTCCTGTAAATGTCACATTTCACACTGTCTTTGTATATACACTGTCACATTGTTGGGTAATAAACAGATCTTTGTATCAAATTCTTTGATATTATTGGAAACATGGTTTTTGCTTAGTTTTGTCTCTATTTTTAGGGATCTTGCATACCTTACTCCAAATCAATTTCTGCTGGTTCTTATGCCTCATATTTCCAAAATTATGAAGTGGGGAAGTTTTGTTTATAACCTACATCATGTAGCTGCCCAACGGATTGGGGGGTACAAGACTGGCAGTGGGGAAGCCCAAAGGGGTATCACTTTGCACGTGTGTGGATGTGCCCTTCCTTCCCATGGGATGTGGCTACAGTTCAGGTGTGGTGATGTCTCAGAGATGTTCCCCTTCCCAACACCCTCCTCCCTGAAAGCCTAATGGAGCTAAGGCAAGGCAGAAATGCAGCTCTGCTCTGGGTTCTCTGAGGGAAGGAATTAAAAGGTGCTGGGTGGAAATCAAAGACTGGGATCTCTGGGAGGCTTCTGACAGGATGCAAGGCTCTTCCTCTTGGAAGCCAGGGTTTGGGAGAGGTTCATGGGGCAAGGTCTATCTGATAGCACTTGTGGGATTCTTGTGGGACGGTTAAGTTTCTGGATGAGTTTCTGGAACTCTGGTTAAGGTAAGCTTATGAACTTAACATTTGTATTAGTATCTTCCTGTTGCATTTCCTTCTCCCAAGCCACCACTGGTCTTTGGTGAGGCTGTCCTTGCGCCAAAGCACCTTTAATGATGGGGCTCTTCCCTATTCTCTTCTGTATAGAAAATAAATGTGACTTGGAAATGCTTCTGCTTTATTAAGATGGAATTGAGGAAAAAATGCTGATAGCCAGATAAGAGGATAGGGTGACAAATGTACATCCCTCCAGAAGGAGAAGCCACCTTTATTGGGGAACAAAGTTAATGAGATTGTGGTGATGATACTCCTGCCAACATGTTAATTAGTGGGGCTGACAATTTTTTTTCAGTTAAAAATGTTAATTGGCAGGTTAACTGCCACTGACCTTTATGACTGTCAAAGTTGTAAGGCAGAAGTATATAAAAATCGATCTATAAAGCTGAATTGTTTTATTCTGACTACTAGCTTTGACAAGGTGATCCTTGGCAGTTGCTTTTTAACTTCAGTTAAAAAGTGGCAGTGGGTTTTTAACTTCATCCTTCCTCTGGCCAGTGTGAGGAAGGGTGAGGCGGGACGGGACGGCGCCTCAGGCGCCCCTCACAGCCAGGGCCGGCTTCCCGCGGCTCGCGCGCGGCTGACAGCCGTTGGCCGTGAGGGGCCGCGCGGGAAGGCCCGCGCCGCGGGAGGCGCGAGGGCGGTGGCAGCCGTTGTCCGCGGCCGCCCCGCCCCGCCTCCTCAGCGCCGGCCAT
>NW_015090922.1:24754217-24780416 GCF_001431845.1 Calidris pugnax
TGGCCGGGTCGTGGGCTGGGCGGGAGGGCCGGTCGCGGCGTTTCCGTGCCGGGGTTTCTCTGTCGCTGCGACGGCTCCGGTGTCCTGGGAAACCCGCGGCTGCCTCCCTCCGCCCAGCAGCCCCGGCCGGCCCCGTCGGCTGTGGGTAAACAACGCAGCGGCGGCCGCGCCTTGTGGAGTTACCCGGTCATCCGCAAAAGTCAGCTTCGGGCTTTGGGCTCCGCCGTCGTTGTCTTCGGAGCTGGGGTGGGGAATCGTCCTTCTCCGAAAAACCCCAGGTACCTCTTCCCGCGGGCGGCGATGTGGGGTCTGTTCCCAGCCTGCCCCTGCCCTGCCCTGCTCTGCCGGGGGTGAAGGCGCAAGAAAGGGGCTGTTTTTCCTGCTGGCTGGTTCGCGCTGATGGAGGGGTAAATCTTACCATTTTACTGCCCAGCTGCTGCTGGCGGGAATTACTGCTGTGCGCGGCTGTAAACTGCTGTACGGAAAAACGATTAAGGTAGCGCAGTCAGACAGAAAACTCGGAATAACAACTCGAAAAACGTTTCTGTCTGGCAGGTAATAAGGTGCCAAGCTTCTCAGAGGTGTTTTCTCTACTTTAGTATGTTACAATTCAGTTACGGTCCTTTTAAACAGGATTTAAGTGGAATAATTGAACTTCCCCATGTATTTCTTTAAAAAGTCACAACTATCTTTTAAAGTTAACTGGAGAGGTAAAATAGTAGGTAGGTCTCATCTTTCTGTCACAAGCTTTCTGGAACTCTGATGGTTTGCTGGACTGTGCATGTAACCTGTATGCTGATGATACACATATTACCTAAAAAGATTGTCATTGTGAAATGTCACATTGGTTCAGCCATTGTTTTCTTAGATTTTTAAATGTTGAGAAGTGAGATGACGTTTTTGGATAAAAGATTTGGGCATGGTGGCAAGAATTGTTCGAATTTGACAGTTGGACTGGGCGTAGTACCTCTGTTAGAGAAAAATTGAGCTGTTGAAGTTTGGCTGTTTTGCCAAATCATGGCATGATTTACATGATCAGCAGTTATTTTTGAAGTCACCGTATTTGTGGAATGAAAATTTTATTTTCTCCTTATCATGAACAATAGTTTTGCCTTTAATCTAATAACTTCTGCTTGAACTACTAAGCTTCCCCTTAATGGATAGAGTATAAAATTGTAGCAACTTTCTATTATTTCTTCCTGCAGCCATGGGACAGAGAAAGCAAAAGGGTTCCTTAGCCTGGAGCCTCTTACATCAGGTGTGATAAATCTTGGAGTGAGAACTGAGGTAACAGGGGCAGTTGTTCCTATCCCCGTTGTGCCCTGCAGATGAAGGGAAATAACTTGTCCTGTGGACAGTGATGCTAGCTCAGATAGCTAGTGCTCTTAGCGCAGGGATATTTCTTAAGTTCCTCTTACCTAAACAGCAACTATAGAACTCTTTTTTTTTTTTTTTTTTATTTTTCTCTTTTTTTTTTTTTTTTTTTTAATTTTTTCCTTTTTTTTTTTTTTTTTTTTTTCCTTTTTTTTTTTTTTTTTTTTTTCCTTTTTTTTTTTTTTTTTTTTTTAATTTTCTCCTTTTTTTCTTTCTTTTTTTTTTCCTTCCCCTAAAATACCTTTGATAGACCAGTTTAGCATCAAACAACTGTGAGGCTGTAAATTTCGCAGTTTGTATTCCTGGTGTGTTTGCAAGTGGGTGATGAAACGTGAGGATCTTTCCGTGATTTGCAGGTCATTATTCGGGGATGATTCCCACTAATGTCACTGGGACTTTGTGTCATGATTGGGTTAGCTTTTCTATTGCACTGCATTGTCCAAGAATTACAGACCTTGTGTGGAAGGTGTTCTCCAGAGTTGTGAACCCCACGTTCTCTGATATAGTAATTTCAGGTCCATCACTTTAGGTTGCTGAAAGAAAATAGAAGACAACAATTGGGTTAAGGGCTTTTGAGATTGAATTCTACAAGTCACTCTTTTGGTAAGGTGTTTTGAGGTTGTACTTGGAACTGGAGGGGGGCAAAATTTTCAGTGCAGCTTTTCATCCTTGTTGCTTGTAGAAATCCACACTGAAGAGCTTGAAAATTATATTTTGCTTTTATGTTACTCAAAATTTCGGACTTCTGCATTTTGCTAACAAGTATTTATATAAAAAGCTTGGTAAACGTAGGTTGCACTCTTTGCCCCTATGCAAGGTCAAGCTCTACCTGCAAATATTTATGCAACATCCTGGGTTATCATAAGATAAGTAGGCCTTTGAAGTGCTGTTGGGTACAATCTAATCTATTCTAAAAACAAATGAAGAAAAGTTACTCTTCACAAGCATATTTATGAGCCCTGGAGATTAAGATCTTTGGCACAATGAGTTAACTGCACCCAGAAGAAGGATGAAGTTCGTGTGAGGTAAAAAACCCCAAAACCTCAGAAAATTCAGCTGGCTGGGAGGCTGTTGCTCCGCTGCTTTCAGGAGCAATGCTTTAGGAAACGGCTGATTAGCATGGTGTGCCAGACAGCAGAAACTACTGGGTGAAAAAGGCCATGTAGCTGCTGTCAATATTCTTTGTTAACGTGATCAGTGTTCCCCTTAAAGAAAAGAGCCACAGAGACTACATTAATGAGCTCAGCGCACTGCATAAAAATACAGTGGATAAATGAGCTCCTATATAAACTAGGATCGTGCATCAGTAACATGTAGACTGCATGTAGTCTGATCACCAGCATAGTTACTGTTACTACAGTGATTATCAGGACCTGTGTACCTGTGTATTGATCTAACTTAATAGGGGGCTGCTGGAAAAACAACCAGGACTGAACAGTAGTGAATCCAGCTAAGTAATTTCTGATTCAAGGCTTTTTAGGTAATTTAAAAGGTGAGGAGAAGTTATTCCTTTTCAGCATCAAAAGAAGTGTGGTCAGCAGATTGAGGGAGGTGATGCTGCCCCTCTACTCCACTCTCATGAGACCCCACCTGGAGTACTGTGTCTGGCTCTGGTGCCTCCAACTTAAGGACACGGACCTGTTGGAGCAGGTCCAGAGAAGGGCCACAAAAATGGTCAAAGGGCTGGAGCACCTCTTCTGTGAGGACAGGCTGAGAGAGTTGGGTTTGTTCAGCCTGGAGAAGAGAAGGCTCCAAGGAGACCTTATAGCAGCCTTCCAGTACTTAAAGGGGGTCTACAGGAAAGATGGGGGCAAACTTTTTAGTAGGACCTGTTGTGACAGGTCAAGGTGTAATGGCTTTAAAGTAAAAGAGGGTAGATTTAGACTACATAGAAGGAAGATATTTTTCACTCTGAGTGTGGTGAAACACTGGAACAAGTTACCAGAGAGGTGGTAGATAGGCCATCCCTGGAAACATTCAAGGTCAGGTTGGATGGGCCTCTGAGCAACCTGATCTAGTTAAGTCCCTGCTAATTATGGGGGGGGTTAAACTAGATGATCTTTGAAGGGCTTTTCCAACCCAATCTATTCTGTGATCCCGTAAACTGCCCCCTAGATACAATACAAAGCTAATTGTGCCTTCCCAGGATCTAAGGGCCTTGAAAATACTTGACTGTTTAAAAGGAGCTGTCTTAGGAAAGAGGGTTGGAGCCACTTGTCAGGCTGCAGCCTCGAAGGGAACACTGAGAGAGATCCCATGAGACGGTCTTTGAAGGAGGAGGCTTCCTCACGTTCTGGGGGATGGTTGTTCAGGGAGAGGGTGTGTAATAGACTCTCTTTTTATTAAAATTTCTTTTCTCTCTAGAGCTTTATTTCCAAGTAACAATCTTATTTCATTAAAAAGTATTAAGCTTAAGGTTATTAAAGAATATCACAGGTACTAAGGAGACCTGAACCAGGTCTCAGCCAAAGCTTTGTCTGCAAAGTTCATTGCAGCCTGGTTTGAAAATGAATATGATTCTCTTTGTCAACATCACTTCATATGTAATAGGGTCTTAACTGATGCACAAATATGTACTGTATTAGCAGAGAGTGAGAGAAGGCAAACGTATATGTAGCTTGGTAAGTGAAATGTCAAATGGGAGAAATCTGTCTTAGGAAGTTGTGGAACCAGAACTGTCTATATGAAAAAAAGCAATTAGATACTTAAATGGGTGCTAAGCACTTCCAGAAATACTGTAGTTAAATATTTAAGTGTGTGTAAAGGCCAGAGTAGGAGCAGGATTTGGAAGAGAACAAATGTTTGTGCTTCAGAGTATAAACAAACCTCTTACTCAGGATAAGTGGAAATTTTCTCCAGTGGCTGAAATGCCTAGTACCAAACTTTTGTCTTTTTTAAAGTTCTTTTTATGAAGCCTCTTATTCTGATTGTTTTCTGATATCATGAAATAGTTTACCAGAGAGGATACATGATTTCTTTTTTAAAAGTTTTTCCCCATTTCAGAATATAGGTAAGGGCATAGTATGTTTGTGGCATTGTTTTGGAAACATGGTTTGGATTTTTAAATTATTTTTGTGCCTGATAGCCTTTTCAAAATTCCATTATGGCCTTAACTCAATCTCTTTTTCAGTAGATACTTAAAAACTAGCTGCAAGTACTAGAAACTATACTTGCTAACGTCAATGCAGCAAGTGACAATTCAAATTGTCTACCTCTAATGTTTATAACTTTTACGGTTTGAGTGAATGAATTGCCAGAAAAGCTTGGGAGATCTGGAATTCTCTGGACTGTTCATGGAGTTTCAGCTGCTTAATTCAGTTCAATATAAGTATATTATTCAAAATTAAATTTCTAATTTGCCTCTGGACTTGGGCTGTGGCAAATGTAGAAATTTCTCTGTGACTTCATTTAGCTTTGACTTTTTTGTCTCTGTGGTCATTAGTAGTCTAGCTACTAATCATTTAAATGATTCATACATATGGGGGTATAATTTTGTAAACAAAGATAAATGTGGTTGTTCTTGGGGGGTATAATTTTGTAAACAAAGATAAATGTGGTTGTTCTTATTGTTATGAATAAGTCAAGACTGAAAAGCTAGGGGGTTGGGTCGAACAAAAAAAGTTCAGAGATGAGCTTTAATTCAGAACCTTCTGCTCTTGTGAATGTCTCATGTCCTTTCTGCTTGTCCGCTACAAGTCAAAACACATCTGAAAATTGTTTGGTTAGTTGTGGGTTTTTCTACTGTACGTAGTATTTTATGCGAATCCAGTTCCTCCACATGTATTTAATCCTGTGCCTTGTGAGGAATACGGGTTAAAAGATTGTAAACAAAGACAAAGACAACAACTGAAAAAAAAGCTACTGTGTTCTGACATGATTTTACTTCGTCAGAGTGTATGCAAGGAGGAAACTTGTGTTCCATTCTAATGACACACATGGGTACAGAAAACCTGTTCTTTGTCTTGGCATGTATTAAATGTCTTGTTTTATTTGGCATAATTAATATATTTTAAGGTAACATTTCCCCTGCCTAGACTTAGGCAAGTTCTGGAAAAGATGGGTTTGCTTCTTCAAATCAGTGTTGAGCATAGTTCACCATCATACTTGTAGAATTTGGAGAACAGCTATCTTTGCCTTGTCTTTGAACATCTGTGTTTTGCGAAATCAAAGAAATTTAAAAGTTACTTCTCCATTCTTTTTGTATTCTAGATTGCACACTTCTGTTGACTCTACAATTCTTAAGACATTGTATATACTATTATTTTTGCAAAAGCATTTCCTGAGTCCTACTAAATTTCCTGTTTGCATCTTATACCACAGTGACTGGATCAGGTGAGCTGTTGAGGTTCAAAAAGACAAATTTGTGTACTTCTAGGTGTTTACTTCTTGTCCAGAAATAAGCTTAGAGTACTCATTTTGAAAGACCTGAGCTAAAAACTCTTTTGGCAGCAATACAAAATACCTCCGTTTGTGTATTTTCTCCTGCATCCCATCTGATTCTCACACCGTGTGTCCTTTACGTTGCCTAACTTCCTATTGGTTTCTAACACCTGGCGCTAGACTCATTTTGCTTCAGGTGGCACTTGTGGCACACCATATATACTGAGTGTTTTGGCTGATGGAAACCTCAGCACCTGGTCTTATTGACTAGTCCAGGGCTTGTCTAGGTTGTCTGTATCCTATTCTTTCCATGTGGGCTTAGCCCAATTTCCAGTGACTTCAAGATCGTAACTGTTACTTGTGCTGGACGAGCACTGCATAATGGTGTCAGCGCGAGGTCTCCTGATGTGCAGACCACCTAGGGCATCTATGTTGTAAGTTTATTCAAGGTTTGAATGTAGTCATCTGGTAACAATGCTGAGAACTGCATGATAACGAGTTGACTTACCCTCAAGTCCTTGGGGAGTAGCAGTACTAGAAAACCAAACACTGACATACCTTAATTAGATGTCCCTTTCTAAAGGCTGCAAATCTCTTAAAAAATAATTAATTCCTATACTTAATAGTATACTCTACTGGTTTGTAGTCATCTTTAGACTTCACTGGGGATGTGTAAGCAGAAAGCTGGAAACCACTGCATTATTTCTTCTTAATCTGTTACTTCATTCTTAAACTCCTTAAATTTCTAGTCAGAATTGTGACTCATTCTCTGTCTTAAAACTTCTCTCTTTCTGATGCTTGATGGGAGCAGTGCAGCATTCATTTCCATTGTGGGCATTTCCAAATTTGTTTTAGTGTTACTGGGTGTAACTGGGGTATGGATACAAACTGCGCAACGGCTGCAAGGTCTGCAAACAGCTGTTCTGCGTTGGCAATCTGAACCAGGGCAACCATTTCTACACTGAAATAATGGCCACGTACTCTGCATTTCTATGTTGTTTGCAGAATTCCAACTGAACGCTGAGAGTTGAGGATGCAAATATGTAATGCAGTAAGGTGCTATTGAACAAAAGAACAGAAATAAATGGTGTCTGGTTTGTGTTTGTGACCTGAAACCTGGCAGTGTCAATGTGGGGGGCGAGGGTTGGTTAGATTTCAGGTAGCTGCCTGTGCTTTTAAATTGTCTCAATTTCGTCTCTTCTAGGAAAAACAAAATGAAGGAACTAGTGTCAAACAGTACAACCAATATATCTCAAGCCAGGAAAGCTGTGGAGCAATTAAAAATGGAAGCATACATGGATAGGATGAAGGTAAACTTAGACTTATTGTTGATATTTTGAATTCACTTTTGTGGTGCAGCCTCCCTTTAATATTTCAGAGAGACTTGATCAGCTGAAATCAAAATTCTATGTTGAGCTATAAAACAGTATTCAGTACTGTGAATTAGTTACATGCTAACTGCTTGGCTCTAGCAAAGTAATTTTCAAAGACTGGCTTCTAGTCTGCTTCTGTATAAGTGCCTTTTACCTCTGTCAAAAGCAGTCTTTTGCAAAATATTTACAATCAGCTGGCAGATGCACAGGTGTTCTTTTTCACCTGTTGCTGAATATAAGGTGCAGCTCAGGTTTCTTGGTGGTAAGGTAAGCTGTCCTTTAAGAACTAGAATAAATCTGTAAGATACTGCAATACTTTTGAATAACGATGAGATGAGCTAAATTGCTTTGATTTGTTTTGTTTTAGCACAGACATCATTGCACAAAAAACATGTATGATTGCAATGTTCAGTTATGATTCTTCACGCTTGATAGCCTGTTATATGTGAAGATCCAGTTTTATCATGCCTCTAAATGTATGTGGATTAAATGTTTTAACTAACAGCACTATTAAACAGAGGTTCTTGACATTTTTAACCAGAAAAGCCTGTGGGATTATTCTTCCCTGTCATTCTGCCTTTCACAAGGCTAAAAACTTGTGAATAAGTTGAGCACCTAAAAACTTATAATGTCATTAAAACGACATTTAAGTTTTGTTCATGCATGCTTGCTCTCTCGTTCTGCCTCTGAAAATAGGGAATAATTATTTGGATGAAAAATCCAGCCTCTGCAAGTGAGAAGAGTTTAGAGATGGAAAACTAGAAAAAGGAATGCATGTAAATAATCGGGTTTTTTGCAAACAACTGTAACTGAGTTGTTACAAACTGTAACTGAGGTTACAAACTCGGGAAGACAGTTTAGAAATGCTGTACATTAAATTCTTCATTCTTCAGCATGTTCACAGTCTTCAGTCTGTCTATCCATCCTGTGTGCCGAAATCCTGTGTGTAGTCAGCATGGGGGCAATAGTATATAATTACAATTTTAAAATAGTATCAGATCATAAACTCAATAATTTGAAAGATAGTATTTATAATTCAGAAATATCAGTATATTCCACAAATAGTCAATCTTGCTTATATGCAAATACAAATTTCAGTTGCTCCATTTTGTTGTACTTTACAGCAACGCCTTGTAAGACCATTGAATTTGCAAAACTATAGTTTCTATCTTGTATAATGTCTTGGCAAATTCATCACATAGTAGACGCCTGTTCACAGTGAGAGGTATTTCTGTTTTCCTTCAGTAAGGGAAGATCTGCCTTGTCAGTGTTGAATGATTCAGGTCATACTGCAGCTGCAGGAACAACAAAACTGACTAGAAGGAACGGGTGTGCACAAGTGGCAGAGGAAAGGGTTGGAAAAACATGGCCCAGTTTATTGGAATTTGAAATTGTTATACTTAGTGGACTGTCTTAAACTTGCTTTTATAGAATCAGTGATAAATGTCACATACCACATTGTTAGCTCAGTTATGCAGATAGCTTCATCAGCTAGATGTATGAAGTTCTTAAATACATATGTAACAACGACATAGGTTATTTTTATAGTTTAATTAAAAAGAACAGTTATTAGCAACTGTGGCAGACCTAAAAACCAGCTAGCTTGAAAGTGCGGTTGGACTAGATGATCTGAAAGGTCCCTTTCAACCTAGGCAATTCTATGGTTCTATTTCACCTTCCAAAACAGCTAGGGACCAAAAAGGCACCAAAGAATATCTAATGTGTTTCAGTATTCTGAGGGTCCCTATATTGACATAAATCAAATATGATTTGCAAAAGGTTGAAAGGTTAATTTCTAGATCTTCTTTGAACAATTGCATGAAAGATTGTGAGAAGAGATTGATTTGCTTTTTATTCCCTCAAAATCTGCTTCACTTTTTATTCTTGGAAACAGTTAAGTGTGTGTTTCAGTGTAGCCAGATTTTACCAAGAGACTTTTGAGTGGTTTCAACAGGAGATTTTGCATTCCCGGATCATAGCTGTAAAGGTAGAGAAATGAACTTCCTTTTTTTTCCTGGTGTTTTGCATCTGCTTAGACTAGATAGATAGACATTTAACAGAAGATCAGTGCTTTCCAAATAATGTAATTAAACACTGTTTTACAAGTAGCTATAACCAAGTGGTTATTCCCATACTAGACAAGACCACATTGTTAACATTAAAAAGGAAATTTTCAAGGTGTCTGCATTATTGGCTAGGGAAATCAGAAGTTCCAGCTCATTTTTCTACTACAAAGGTGTTTTGTTTTCCATGCATAGTAGATGCTGTATCCAGCGTGAGTTTGGTCTGCTCAATTAAAGTCCAGTAGTTAGAAGTATGTTGATAGTTGCCCATTCCCTGCTGTATTCTGGATTTTTCAACTGATGTAAAAATTAAGTCCTATAACCAGTCAGAGCAGTGAGCAATGTAGTGTTCTGAGGTTCCACAAAGACAGCTTGCTGCTGAGGTGTGAAAAAAACGGGACAACTTAAAAGGGGAGGGTGAAGTTACAGGTGTACTGATCAGTAACTGGAAGGAATATTACTGTGGTGGATTTTTGTAAACCATAAGAAACCCAGAAGGATCATAAACTGGACTTGTCTTACTTCCCCACAGAAGGGATGGCTAGAATTATAATGGACAAGTCAGTAGAAAGCAGGAAGTGCAGATTTCAAGCTAAGAAACATTAGATGAAATCAGATGAACAGTGACCTCACAACTAGCAGAATAATGTGTCTTCCAAAGATGCTAGCAGTAAAGTTGAGAAAGCAAAAATAATATTGGTGCTTTATTACAGTTGTCCCCAGAATAAAGCTTTATTTAATCTTCTCTTTGCAAGCAGAAAAGCAAGAAGGAGTGCCCTGACATTTAAGGATCATGGTGTATCAGTTATTATTCCATTTTCTTTTTTCTTAAGAAGATAGAAAATATTCCTAACTGTTTCTGAATAGTGTTGGGAGATAAGCAGTGGGATTGCCAATAAATGTGTGTGAATCTCTTTGTTTTAGATATAAAGGATAAGCAGAGTGGGTGTCATAGCAAGGATGGTAATTAGTCACAATCCGCGACAAGACAGATGACATAGTAATTGCAGCATTTTGCCTTGTCATTGAAGCTTATAATTATTAGTGCAGCTAACAGGATTATGTTCTAACTTTGGCTGTTTTTATCACCTCTGTTATTTTGAAATATAATGGTAAAATTCCACGGTCCTCCTAAGACTAGTTCTTAAAAGCATCAAGGTTGAGTGTTTTGTTGGTTGGGTTGTTGTTTTTTTTTCTTAATTTTGGTAATTTGACAACCAGATGTATTTTTTACTACGTGGAATAAAAATAATTGTATAAAATGTGGGATGCGTGATATGCTTATACTCCATCCCCTCTATCTATGCACTTTAAAAGATGAAAAAAAATGAAGTGTTAACTTTCTGTTAGAATTCATCAAACTGGAGTCTAATCTTTTTCTTTAGCCACTTCTGCAATATGTATAAATTACTTTGAATCTGCAGACCAAGCTGTATTGTGTTGGAAAGCGGAAATGATAAATGTGCTACCTTCATTTGAATATTCAAATTACATGCATTTATTTTAATTCTTGATAAAAGCTATTCTGAAACTGTCCAGCAGCATTCAGCTACAAATAAAGGTGAGATAGAGTGGCCTTCATTTAACTTCCTCCATGACACAAGTAAGATGATCAGCACATTATTTTGTATAGTAACAAACCTCAGTATTGGCCATTAGACACCCTCTGTGTGCTGACACAGGCTAAAGCAGCCCTCTCTGCCGTAGCCTTAATGCGATGCTGAGCGCAGAGCTCTGCCACCACTGTCCTTCCCAATAACAACACTGAGCAGGAAACTTGCTGGAGGCAACTCTGTGTTTTGCTCTTTATTGGGCCACAGTTCTGACTTTGCCAACACTACTCACAGCCACAGTAACCAATGTTTTCTTTGCTCCTGGAATGTGAATCAGCTAGCAAGTCCCTTTAGCAAATGGTCATCGTTCCACTGCACGAGCCTGAGCTACTCCAGTTTAGGTGAAGAAATGTCCATAATTCAATTTTTTAGCCACGGTAATCCCTATGGGAGGCTTTCTCCTCCCCAAACCTTTTATTTTTAAAGGATGAAAATACATGTTTAGTTAGTGACAATGTGCTGAAATGTGATTGTGTTCCTCAGTTATGGTTTGTCTTAAAGCAAAATAATTTGTGAATTAAACACTGTGGTGTTGAATAAAGTGCTCTGCTTCATGATATTTGGCATTCCTATCAGCACATTAGAGAAGAAGTCAGATACAAAAATGTGTGTTATGCTTTTGCTAGTGAAAATCCTTTTTATTGTTATATGATGTCAAAGCACAGTAATATGTAGAGGAAGAGTTAGAAAATTATGTTACTGGGTCTATTGCTTCTAAGAATGGTGATTGAAATTGTACTTCTTTTCCATTGAACAAAAGGCAATATACTCGGGCTCGGTGCTGCTTACTCATAGGTGGAACAAACAAGATTGTTATGGGAAGGTCAGTCTGTTGAAGTCCAGCATTGGTTCTCTGCTCCTATAGGGTTAGTCCACTCATGTTGGTTTCATGAATAAAATAACTTATTCAGTAGCTTAATAATGGAAGATGAAATGTGCTGGGCATCTTTAATAAACCCTGTCTCTGGGACTCAAAGGATTAGACTAGCTCTCTATTACGTTTTATGGCAGTAATGCTTATTATGCTGTAGCACTGAAAGTGTCATTGGGCTTTTTGTAGGCACCTGTGGCTCTGAGTTTGACTTGCTCTGTTTGAATGCAAGAGTTCAGGACCAGCTAATAAATTAATTAGAGCACAGAATTGCCTTAATTTGAGACATGCTGCTGAGCTTGAAGGACAATAGAAAAGTGAAAATGTGTACGTTAAATAATGATGAATGTACTGGTGATTGTTGTTACTTGAAAGTACTTTTCCAAAATGCTGTGGCGATACATTCCTCCTAACGTTGGTGGAAACATGCTAACCCCCTCTTCTGTGGGTGCATTCTGTGCTAGTTTATACTTTGCTGAGGGACAGCACAGGTCATTAGCAAAGAAAAGTGTGTTTGCTGTCTTTTGATCTTTCTTGGGCTTGATAGGAATTTCATAGTTTGGCTACATTGTGCCTTTCTTTGGAGAATCTGCTTTTTACATACGTCTGATAATAATTACAGCCCTTTCTTTGTACTTGAAGGCTGTCGTTTTCCACAGGTTTTTTGTTTGACGTGCTTCTCTTTTGAGAAGCACTGGTCCTTCTGAATCTCTCTGCTAATTTGCTCAGTTTAGTGCTCAGTCTTCTGTTTTACATTGGTCCAACAATTGGTTGTTCACATGCAGTGTCTCTGCCCACCCTTCTGTCCTACAGGCCAATTCAAAGGCAAACTAATTTTGAGTAACCTAAACACCCTAGCTTCCTCTGTTAGGAGCACAGTCTATACTGGGATGCCAACTATAGGTAGTTCGTGGGTTTAAGCATTCCACAAAGCCATATTTTTAGTGGATATTTAAAAAATAAAAAGGCAGTTATTTTCTTCCAGAGGTTAATTTAAAATTCATGTGAATCCTCCTCCAGCGCCCATTGACTTCATAGGTCTAATCTGAAACCTACTACAGGCTGGACTCGTGCCAAAGCAAGCAGGGTGTGGGGAAGCTAAAGCTAACAGTGATGACACACCTGCTAGAAAAATACCAGAAATCTGTTTTATTTTTCCTCTTCACTATAGTTGTGTAAACGTGCTGACCTCAGTGTTTGACTTGGGAGAAGCTGTCGTGGTGCTCAGGGAAAAGGCGTTTTTTGTAAAGACTTCCTGTCTTATTTTCTGAACTGTCTCATAATATTAAAACCGCAATAATTAAACAAAGCAAGGAGATACATATAGTTGTAAATATCTTGTTAACTGAGCAGAAAAAACCTATTTTATATATATATTCTAAATTCTTTTAAAAAATAAATAGTCACAGTGGCCTAATCTCACCAGTATTCTTTTGGCACAAAGCTGTGCCAAAGCTGTGCCTTTGTTGGTTGAAACCAACAAAGCTGGTTTCAGCTACAGCTGAAATGGTTTAATATTTCCTTTTTCATTTCATGCAAGACATCTTGTATTCCAGCACACTATTATATTTCTGTAGGACTTTTTAGTAAGCACAAACCAACATTCTGAATTTGGAGACTTTAGAATTGTTCATTTTAGACTAATAAAAATATTAAGATAAAAAATATTGAGGTAGTGCTCCAGTTCAAATTAATACTGTGAATAAAGTACTACTTATAATAACTTGCTATGCAGAAGATGTTAGTCTGACTTCATTGAAAAGAGCAATATTTAGCTGAAATGAGAGGTATGAGAGATGATGATCAAGTTTTGCTCCTGATTTATTATTTCTTTTTAACCCCATGGTCATGTGCCTAAAGAATTTTTTTCCTTGTTTGTTTGTTTTGCGTCCAGAGGAGCAAAGGGTAGAGAGAGTGTTTGTGGAAAACCTTACAACCTTGCTGTTCTGTTCTATTCTGACTGCGAATAAGAGCTGAAGCAGGCAGCCCCTACAGAAACCCACACTTCAAGAATTCCTATTGCTTATGGGATGTTAGCATATACATGTTTTAATGGGTGTATGCTCCTTGCCTTCCTTCTGATGGAGAGGAGCAGCTTAACACGAATCATATAAATTGATACCATCTCATGTCGCTACGTTAAATCAAATGTATATAAGGATTACTAGCCCTAGTAAGAGCAAATTCAGAGTTGTGGGCCCTAGTAATCTAAAGGATCTATTTTATGATACCCTCCCTTGTCGTATGGTATATGAAGAATATTTATGCAATGCTGACTGGTTCAGAATTAAGTGTTACAGTAGTTTTCTCTTCTCTTCTATTAGGTATCCAAGGCTGCAGCAGATTTATTGGCATATTGTGATGCTCATATTGGAGAAGATCCCCTTATTATTCCTGTGCCTGCATCTGAAAATCCCTTTAGGGAGAAGAAACTCTTTTGTACTATCCTTTGAGTCAGTTTTCAATTAAAAATGTCTTCTGCTACAATTTGGTATCTATGTTGCATGGTTTTAGTTTTAACATTTTTCTCTTTAGATATCAGTACTTGGCCTATAACTGCAACATTTTTAGAAGGTAGTGCATTTCCTGGTAAAAAAGAATCCTAAAAAGTCTAAGTTAATCCTTATCTTTCAGGCCAATGTACAAGTTTAATTTCAGTTCTTCATAACGATTCTTTTGGTCTTAATGAAAGTATTGAGTACAGTATCAAATTGTAGGTATCTTTGCCAGTAATAGATTTTTTTGAGACCTAAATGAGTCATACTGATTCTGAAGCTATTTTTAACATTCTTATTTTCTTTGGAAGGTGAATTTAATTCATTTGCTTTTACAAATTTATACCTAAAGAGAGTAGTGTGACCTTTCCTCAAGTAGCACTATTTAGGAAAAATTGCCAGTGATTTACGATGTTTGGAACAATCAGTCTTATACAGTAAGTGGTGTTTATAAATATGTTTTGTGAAGACTGTAATAAACTTGATGACAAAAACAATCTTAGTAAAGCAAGTTGTAACTACAAGCAAAATGAAGATGTATGGTTACACACCAGGGCTGCATCAATAAAACTGCAGAAAAACGTGGCTGCTTGTATCTTATTTTGAATGATAATGATCTAAATTATTTTAGACAGTAAACTGAACTGTCATATATCAGCTGTTCCGGAGGGTCTTAGTGGAGGGTATAAATCTGCCCTAATCAGTACAGAGAGGGGGATTGCACTTTCTAAGCAGCTCTCTACATGCTGTTGCCCATGAGAGCAAGACTTTATGGGGATGGAAGTGTTTGTTCTAGAATATGCAGACAAGTTTTTATATTTTGAAGCCATAGATTATTCATGAGATACCAGCAAGTAATGTGGAGATTCTGGGAAGTTTTTTTTGTTTTGACTTTGTTTAAAGTCAGCGATAGGAAGAGTGAGGTATGGAATATGACTGATCTGTCATCTTCATTGAGTAAAATCAAGCTAAATCAAAGCATCTCATGGAAGCAACCGTTATGGTATCGACTTCTTTTTTTACAAAAAAAATTATTCTCCTTCAAAGAAAAAAGAAAGCTCCTCTCTGGTGTGATATATTAGGAGAGTTCCCTCACTGCAGTACTTTATGTGCGCAGTGTGTCAATGTGCTGGGAACGTCCCTCCTTGGCAAGGCCTGTGAAGTCAGCCCCACACATCAGGCAGGAGACAGCTTTGTTGGAGAACGGCACTAGTCTGGCTGAGTGGAGAGCAGCCCCCCGTACTGCAGCGTGCTGCCGCTGCACAAACTCGTGTTCCATGAGTGTCTTAAAGACCTGCAAGGCAAAGGCTAGCTGGGGAACTGAGGACCTTGGGATATAATTAAATGCTGAATTTATGTGCTAAAAAAGGGCAGTTTGGTGAATGAAGCCATTTGTGTTTAGCCCAAAGTGCACATACCTGGTCCAGCTTATTTTTAGCAGTTTCCATCAATGTTTGTTGTGCTGTTTTGTGCAGTGAAAATACAAGATGCCTGCATTGTACAAGTGTTGGGTTTTTTTCTTTGCCAATGAATTTGGATAATGCGTTGCACCCAACTGTGTTCAGCTGCCAGTCTGGTCGCAACAGACTGATGGCTTTGGACTGTGGTTCTGCTGGTGACCATCTCATTCACCGCATCTGCCTAACACGCAACCTCCATGTTAATTTACTTCCTGTAATATTATTGTAAAAAAATTATATTCCTTCTAACCAATAGGCTTTTGGGATGTCTTTCATTTAAAGGTTTGGGTTTTAATTTGGCAGCTGAAGACATGCATAGTTTAATAGGCACAAAGCTGCTTCATAGTACCTATTCTGAGAAACATTCAAATGTCTTGACCAGATCTTGTCTTGGCTAGGTTCTTCCCTGGTTCCTAATTTGAAGTTTTCAGCTTAAGATTCCCATTCCTAACAAAAATATTTCTTAATGCACTGTGTGTTCACATTTATTTTGGGAGAGTTGAGAAATAGGCTTTAGCTAACTGAGTAGCTATTTTATTGACAGTGGAATAAAAATGGCTTTCTGAAAATATTTGTTAAAAAGGACCAACAAAATGCTTAATAAGGTTCTTTAGGGAATCCTTCCTACACTGTACATGATTTGGTAACTGCTCTGATCACCATGGCAACATTTTCATTTGTCCTTCCGCATGTATGGTTTTAACTGGAACAGCAAGGGAGGGGAATATAGGGCATACAGCTTTATTCTCAAAGGCTTTGTAACAACTTGCATTTGTGGCTCATCATTAACATTCCCATCTAAAATAACAAAATTGCCACAGCTTATTACAGTATTGCAAGCAGCTTGCTTTCTGTTTCCAATTAACATTAGCATCTGAGGTCCTGAGATTGAAACATTTCACAGTAGTTTTGAGCAGTGCTAGTTACAAGAGCTGCATTTACAAAGATCTGGTATTATTTTTTTCAGGAGAGGTGAATGTCATTATTTTGGACTTAAGATTTTTCTCCAAAATTTTTCCTGAAGTAGTGAAGTGTTGGACTTCTTATGTTTTTAATAGCTGACTGTCATATTTGTGGTTTCTTTCATCGGTTCATAACCTAATCAGGTAAAAAAAAATATTGTATCTATTAAGATGGTTTCATACTTCTAGTTTAAAAAAAAGGAAATGACATAGAGTACTGTAAATTGTGTATTTATCTTAGCAGATGTCTATGATGTATCTGAAGAGGTTAAACAATATGATAACTCAGTGGAAAACAGGTAAGCTTTCTGCAATATAATTGGGCCTTATTTATTGGTTCCTTGAATGAATATGTACTACTGGCAAATTGCTGGTTTAAGGGGGATAAAAAAGGGGTGGGGGTGGGCACCTGGAAGATCAGGAGTTCAAAATAATTGTAACACCTTTGGATCACATAAGAATATATGGCTTTATTCAAGAACACCATCAAAATACTGATTCTCTGAAGAGAGTGGCATCATTTGGGTTTTTTATGCCAGCTTGATCCACAACTCAAAATTGAAAAGAATGTCTTTTCCTTCAATCCCTCCAAACCATAAAATGTCTTTATTACATTTTTTGTTGCTTGAACCTTTGAGATGGTTTAGATAATCTGCTATTGATAGCTGAGTTTCATGCTCAAACATTTTGCCTCAAACTCTACACAAAAATATCTGAAAATACTTGGACTTTTCTAGAAGTAAATACATATTTTATCATGAACTATAGCATGATTTACCAAAAAAAAAAAAAGCCCTCCAAAATGTGGCTTTGTCTGACAGGAAGGTATCCTGTAGGCTGAAGCAATGAGTTTTTATTTTCATGAGACTGCCTGATTTGATTCCCACTAACTTCAATGAGAACAAGACCAGGCCTGTTACGCTCCCAGCATTGTACTCCTCTCACTCTCTGTTTTATTTCATATGCCATTAAGCCTGTCACTTTTTATTTCAGGCCCAGAAAATAATGCATGCTGACTGCTTGCTGTGTGAGTTGGTGCTGTCATCTCACGGAATGAGAACTTCAGAATGGAAGTTGGATTCAAGAAGTTTTGGACATATTACTAGCAATTCTTTCTTCATATCCTAGTGCTTGCTTGCTGTGATGAAATGACACTTCCCAATGGTGGGTTAATGGTAAATTGCAATGTCTCAGTAATGCTTGGGGGGGCCAGCTTTTTTGCATTCCTCAGATTAATCTCCTTGGTTTACCTTTAATTTAAAATGTTATCACTGCAATACTGAAAACTATTTCCCTCCTCTCTATTATATTCCAAAGTCCCCTTCTTTGCTTCCTACAGCACATATTAAATTAGTAGCAGTGGGCTTAGCTTGGCAAGATTTTTAAGCTAGCCTCTACAAAATTGTGGTCAAAGAAGGGGAAAAAATGGAAGGAAGTTTAAATTAAGCTATTCTAGGCCACACCATAGATTAAAATAAATGCAGACTTTGCTGTTAGTGACACAAAGGTAAATATAGGAGGTGTTGCCAACTGATTTGGAAGGACATCATAACAAAGCATTTTTGCAGTAAATTACAATAGGATCAGCTCCAGCAGAAGGAAAGAATACTTTAAAAACAACGGTCTGTAAAGGTGCATTTTAAAGCCTGAAATGTTAATATAGCAGTAATTTGTCCTGTTGGATTTCTGATATCAAAGGACTAGCAAAAGATGTACTTTGCGAGGACCTCACTATGTAGTTTTTCCTATCTGTTCATTGTTCAGGGGTAAAAATCTGTGTACGTAATTGTCCTAGAAAATGCCATAGTTATGGCTCTTCTTTGAGTCTGCATCAGAATCTGGATTTGTGTCTTCAAGGAGACTAAAGAAAACTTGGGGGAGGAGTGATTCCTAAGAAATAGATGTTTCTTATACTGAAAGCTAATAATACTTAAAGTCATTAGACTCAAATAGTACAGAAATGTGTGAAAAATAGTGGGCAAAACTACCAGAATAAGTGCTATATCAAATATTACAGGCATCCATATATTTAATCTTTTGGGAGAATGATATTTGCAATAAATATTGTGTATCTAATTGAATTCAGATTTATAGCACTATTAAATTAAGTACAGCCATAAATAGCAGAACTGGTATGGGAACAATTTTTCTGTCTGTTAGGGGAAGATGTGTGTCTGAGTTTGTCGAGTACATTTACACCACTCACACTTGTGAACAAACAAAATGAGCAGCTTTGCCCTAAAATAGGGTCTTTTCTTTCCCAAATTCCTGTTACAAGTAGAAATTGCACAGGATCGTCTATTACTGCCATCTACTGATAAAGTGATAAACAGCCAGCTGAAAGAGAAAAAATATCAACGTCAACTAGAAGTGACCTCAAAGGGGGATTTTAAATGAATACCCATACTTTTGGAAACAGCACTTCTGTTCCTGTGGTCTGCATCGTGTAAGGTGTCACCCGTGGCTGTGGCACTGCTGCGGTGTGGTGCAGCCTTACCCTTCAGTTCCAGGCTTCTCAGTTCAGGAAAAGAAAAAAGCCAAATATGTGATTTGGTTAAACAGGCCAGATGTCTAGCTAAAAAAAGCAGCTTTAAAAGTTGTGGAAATCTTTGGGTGTATCAGTTGGAATTGCTGCCTACTCCCATCTTGAATTTCATTTTGCAGTTTTGCATGTAACTTGGATGCCTGTTCTTCATTGCCACTGTCCAACCGGTTGTGCCACCACCTACGCTTTTGCCTTTTCCTGCCTTGATCAGGTGATGTGGCCACAAACAGCACTGAGGCCTGTTTCTAGGGCCACGCTGGCCCCCGTGCGACAGCTTTCATGTCACTGACAGCCTCACTTCTCCTTCGCACTCAAACTTTGCTCCTGACTGCTGGGTTTTTCTGTTTTGGGGTGGGTTTTTTTTTCCCAATTATTGGAGTCTATGCCATATACTTCCTCGTATGCCATGGCATAAGTAAACAGTCAGAAGAGAGCTTAGGTCACTGCCTTCGCTTAGAAAGCATTTTACAGAAAACGCACTAAGCGTGGCATAAGGATGTGTTTCAAAAGACCACCCATTCCACAAAATCTGTTTGTTGTGTAGCCTCTCTCTGTACCGTATCCTGTTGTGCCTTTGAACTTCAGGCTGGGTGCCTCAGCCCTTCATTCTTTCTGTAGCATGCTCTAAAGAGATGCGCAGGTTTTTTCAGTGAAAGGAAGGAATGAGCCAAACTTTATAGAAAAGAACCATTGTGACTTTTTAAAAACCTTTCAAGTAGCAGTGACTTTAAAGATCTTTACAGTGTAACAGCCTCTCTCTGGAAAGTGTGGCTCACGTGATTTTTGGCTGTAAAATTATCCTTAATTTTCTTGTTGCAAAGACTGTTCACTACCATTGGTTCTTGTCCTGATTCTTGTCTGAGAGGTTTCCCCCTGGAGAGCACACCAGCTTTTATCCTTCTCATCAGAACACAACACACAGATTTCCTATATATATATCTATCTCTGCAGTGCTGATATGAATATATTAGTCATATCCTTAAAAGATCAAGTGAAAAATCTTCAGATGCTAAGATTCTCATGAAAAAATACCTAACAGAAACTTTGAGAATATAAAGAATGCTATAGATAATAGCCTCTCTGAGGCCTTTTCTTCTTTCTCAGACAGCATATGCGTGTTTTGTTCTGGGAGTTTGCTGCAGACTCTGGGAAATAACTGTAGAGAGCAACTGTGAGATATCTATTCATGAGAAATTAGAAGGCCGTAAAAGTGATTATATTTCTTTACAGTTCTGCCCATACCAGCTAAACAAATACTTGCAACAAGGTTGTGAACACATTTGAGGATATTTAAACAGAATCGGAATAAAGGCAAAAAATACATTAAAAGATCGTTAAAGAAGCTAAGTTAAGCATTCATTTAAGAAATGTCAGAGCTAAATTTGCTTATGCATTTTCTACTTGCCTGTCTCATTTGTATGCACTACTATTCTAGATTGCCATTGCAGGAATTCCCACAAGGCCCAGTATAGGCAATGCTCAGTTAATGAGCAGTTACTCGATACTATTTTGGTGTCTTTATTCATTGTGCAGCCCCGGGCATGATTTACTCACAAATTTCTGCTTTCAATGTAGAGCTATTCCCTGATGAGCTTCTCTGTGGTGCTCGTCACGGATGGCTTCACAAAGTGTCTCTACAGTATCCTGGAGGAATGTGAGGGTGGAACTATTCCCATCTTACAGTGAGAAGCTGAGGCAGAGCCTGAACAGAACGGGTGAGATTGTCTGTACCTGCCTCTTCAGAGCACTTAGCTCTTTCAGCATCTCAAACAGTGTTCCCATTTGCTCAAGCTTCAGCTCCAAATCCTCAGCTTTACAAACTGGAGTGACTTTGGCAAGTCAAACGCCCAAAAACTAAGGGGAAAAAGCAATATGAAATGTTTCATTTAATGGTTTTCCTGCTATCGCACAGGGGCAATGACAGTGCCCAGTTCTCCCCAACAGCAATTGACCCTTAGCCTTGTAACACTATTTTGTGGTCCCATCTCATCCACCTCGCATCTTCTGCAACAAACGAAGCGTCCACCTGGTGCATTCTCCACCAGAGTATGCCCATCCTAAAGCGGGGTAATCACCATGAGGGGAAAATAGCACTGAGTCATGTAGTTATTTTTTTAAATGAAACATAGTCTGAATACTGTCTATCCAGTGATAAATTATAATGAAATGGTAAATAATACGTGGCAAATCTTTGTAGTTCCCCCAACAGATTAACTGTCTATCAAGCTTGTGATTAAAGTGTGTATTTGCTGTCGTAGGTCTCAGCAGGACTTCCTATAAACCTTATTCTCTCTTGTACCTGCATCCTGAAGTCTTTGTGCCACTTGTTAAAAATAGCTGTATATTCACTGCACATCAAGTAGCTTGCCCCACCAGCTGGCTGTTGCCTGACTGCTAGATATTTGCTGCTGTTCCACATCTCTGCAGGACATTCCTCTGTTTGCTCTCTGAGATGTGCCTGTCAAGGTTTAGCTGCTACCAAATAGGTAGTTTTGAGTCCATTTCTGGTTTTGATTGTCGTGAACATGACAAGGAGTCAAATAAGACACTGAAGTTTATTCTTCTTGAATGGTATATTTGGATAACTGTGATGTCCTGTGAGCCAATTTTTTATGGTAGTTATCAGCTCTTGTGCAGGTTAGGCTGGGCATGATTTAAATGAAGTGCAACTGAACAACACCTTCATTCCAGAAGACGACAAGGATATTTTAATTTACCTCTCTCTAGAATAAGGGATGGTGACTTGGTTATCCACCAGGATGCTCATGTGACCACTTTGTCAGAAGATGTGAAATGTGAAGCTCCACCTTCCTGCAAAGGAAAGAGAGTTGAGGAAAGCTGGGTTTTCTTTGCCTGAATGCAATGCCGGAGCTTTTTGGTTGCTAGGTTCTCACAATGCCAGTGAAAGGAAGACCCTACAGAATATTCTTGGACCTCGGAGAAGTTGGTCTAAACTGTGCCTTCTGCTACAAATCAGATCCATGTGCCAAAACTGCTAAAACTTCTGTATAGAAAACATCAGGGAAGAAGAGCAAGTTACAGTGGTGTTTTGCTGACATAATTCAGAAAAACTGAAAGCCACTGCTCCAAATGCATGAGGATACTAAAACTTCATTAAAAAAATGGTCAGCAAAATAACAAATAATTTTAAACAAAACAAGCAGGTTTTTTTCTTAATGTTCTTAGTTAACTTACTTAACTTTTCAGAAATTATTAAATGATTTTAGCTGAAACTTACCAAACATTGCAGTGGTCATTGTCACTGCAACCCTCATTGTAAAGAATTTCTTCTTTATACCTAATCTAAATCTACCCTCTTGTAGTTTCAAACTGTTACCCTTCATGCTATCACTACAGGCCTGGTAAAATGTCTCACTCCATTTGTCTTATAAGCCCCCTTTACGTATTGAAAACCCACAATAAGTTCTCCCTGGAGCTTCTGCAGGCTGAACAAGCCCAAGTCTCTCAGCTACTTGTTGCAGGAGGAATGTTCCAGGCCTCTGACCATTTTCTGGACCCACTCCAATAGGTCCTTTCTTTTTTTGTGCTGGGGCCCTAGAGCTGGAGGCAGTATCCAGGTGGGGTCTCATGAGAGAGGAGTGAAGGGGGAGAATCACCTCCCTGGACCTGTTGGCAACAGTTCTTTGGATGCAGCCCAGGGTACGGTTGGCTGTCTAGGCTGTGGGTGCACATTGCTGGCTCATACCTAGTTTTCCATCTACCAGTACCCCAAAGTGCTTCTCTGCAGGGCTGCTCTCAGTCCCTTCATCTGCCAGTCTGTGCTGATGCTGGAGGTTGTCTCGACCTGGGTGCAGCACCTTGCACTTGGCCTTCCTGAACTTCATGAGGGTCACATTGGCCCATGTTTTATGTTGGTTTCACGTTTTATGTTGATTCACATTTGTTCATATTTTATGATCAACCAGTACGAAGGGGTTGCAAGATTTAGTTCCGTTGCAACGGTGCCCTGAGGCATTTAACCAACATGATGGAAAGAGTCAAATCAATGTGGTTTCTCTGAAGGAAATACTGCCCCTTTGACCTTTTCAGTTCTCTGAATTTATTAATAAAGGAGAATGTAGTCATACCATATCCGGATTTTTTTTTTTTAAGGGAGACTAGTAAGTCTCCCTTAAGAGCCCATTAAGGAAGATAGCCACGGGCAAAATCTTGTTAGATTCTTGCCCCCATTCAGTGTACAAATGGGCAGAGGCTTCGTGCCGCCTCGGCTGCACACTGCGTGCTGCCCAGAGCTTTCTGATAGCTTCTGTCTTCGTGCCTGTCCATCACAGTCCTTAGAGCTGGCTGGTCCCATAGCACTGACTTCCCCTTTGCTGCTGCTAATGATACGAGCTGGCAGGCCTGTCAGCAAGACAGCCTTTTTTTTCGAGAGATCAGGTTTTGCAGGATTCATTTGTCTGTCCTCAGGAGACCCCAGAGACACTGATGGCATTAGTAGCCCATGCCGAGGAGTCTAGAAACTGCTCTGCATCTGTCATCTGTACTTCATCCGGATCGGAAAGCTGAAAGGGGAGGCAGGGAGACATCTATTCTGCTTGGGAAAATAAACAAGTTCTATTTCTTCTAAAGATCCTAAGGAAGGTAAGAAAAGCCTTGATAATTCCTCAGTATAGACAGTGAATCTCTTTACGTTATGAACACTGGAAAAAAAATAAGACCCACTCTTGGGATGCAAATTTACAACCCATTAAACTCTAATGATATCCTTCGTACACTGATCTTCTAATATTTTCTCTTTAAATAACTGAAGGTACAACGATTTTGTGAAATGTAATAATACATCAGATTACTGCAAAATGTGAAGAAAGTAAAGCCCCAAATCCCTAAAATGGAATCTCTTACCAGTCCTTCCTCTGCTTTGAGACGGAGCACACAGAGATCAATAAAACACACAACCCCCTCGGGACGAACTCTGCTAAAACACAGGCAACTCTCCCTGCTTCTTCCTTGTCTCATCTGCTGCTACTGTCCTGAAAAAAATCCCAGTCACCCACTTGCGGCAATAATTAGGCAAACAAACATTAAAAACCTGAATGCTGCAGACTGGCCAGCTGTGCTACGTGACTGCAGCTCTGGTAGTCATCCAGGTGTGTGTCTCCTCCCTGGCAGGCAGGAGATGCTTATCGAGAGACATTATGCAAATTTAACAGAAGCATCTTAAGTTTGCAAGCAGCCCGGGGACACACATTTCTGTCTCTTCTGTCTCCAGCTCTTGTGCCCAACATGTGCCTGTAGTGTGCTCTGTGTGCCGGAGGTACAACCCGACTCTGCAATGTCAGAAAAGTAAATCTGCTCAGTGCAGGATGGAAATGGTGTATTTTTGGTAAATGATACCTAGAATCTTGTTTTGTACATTATATAAGCCTTTATCCGTGAGCATGGCAAGTATACCACTGTATAGAAAGCAAGATAATAAGAAATTGGGTACTCTGTTTTGCCTGCAAGGATGTAATCACTCCCAGACATAAAAAGCCCATCAGTTCACCTGGCATCCGTTAAGGCTTGAGGAGAGAACCTAACACACTGACTACAAGGAATACAGGCGAATATAGAATAATATTAGGGGTTGGACCCATTTTTATTTCTGCAGCTGAACCTGCTGAAAGGCAAGTCGAATGTAAATAGTGATTAATAACAATAGCATTTTTGTGTAAATACTTTTCCTGGCACTATTATTTGCTGACAAGTACACGCTCAATTGCATATTAAATATGTGTAAGTATGCAAACAAAGTAAAGAGGATGTATTTACAAAACATTTTCCTTTTGCTGTTCAAACCCAATATATAAAGTCATTAGTTTTCCTTTTAATATCTCACTCCAGTTGATGAAAAATGACTCTTAATTAAGCTGTTTGAAAGGACTTTAAGCATTTTCCAAACACTTTTCATGGGTTGGGGATTTTCAGAAGCAATTTTTAGTCTTCATTTCTTAAAAACTCAAGCCTTCCTTTCAATTATACTTCATACGTATCAGGCTCTTTTACTAAATTATGTGTTTCTGATAGACTAGCACCAGCAAGCATTAATTTAAGCCTTAGGGTTATTACACATAAACTTCTAATGTATATGTTAACATCTGAGAAGCCTCTGCTTATTTATCCACACCCTTTTTATATTTTTTTTAGGTAGATTCACCCTAGAAGAGTCCAGGAAACATTTATTTTTGTTATGTGCGTTCAGAGGGACCAGCGACAAGTAACTTCTCAAGGTGCTGGTCATCTCATGCCCTATGTAAGCCTCTTTAGTGGTGCTCTGCAGATGGTTGCCCTCTTGGCAGGTGTGGTCTGTGGCCACCCGACTTGTCGAAGTGGTGGCCGTAGGTATGACACAAAGCTGCCCTTGGACCATGAGCATCTCATAGTGTACTCTGCGAGAGCAAGAAGGCTACCGCCAGTTCTTGGCCACAATGCAGCCGCAGGTAAGAACGCTTCCATTGTCTGAAATCCCCCCCTGGAATTTCAGTCAAGCAATATGTTCCTGGCTGGAATAAACCCCTCCACAAACAGCCTGTGATGCTGCTGTAGTTGTGGCCAAAGGGAAGCACCCCCTCCTCTTTACTGGGCTGGTAGGAGATTGTTCTGGAATGCTGTTCTGTCGCTGTACGGTGGTTTCTAATTTTAAAAGGGGCATTCAACGGCAGGGTTGGACAAATAAAGACTAACAGGGGAAGGGTTTCCCCCACGGCCGGCCAGGCCGCACAGCCGCGGGGAGCGGCGGACAGGGCCGGCCCGGCGGCGGGGCACGCGGGCAGCCGGGGCGGTGACACGGAAGCCCCGGGGGTCCCCAGAGGGGGTCAATCCCCGGGGATACCGTGCTGCTGCCGCCCCCGGCGACTCTCCCCAGGCACCCCCCTGCCGTGTCAAACGTGAGGTAAAGCCGCGCTCCCTCGGCGTCTCCCCGCGGGGCGGAACGCTGCCACTCGCCCCTCTGCCCCCGCCGTACACGGCAGACCCGCGCCCCACTCCCCTCAGCCTCCCGGGGCCGCGCCGCGCCGCCCCGCGGCATTGTGGGGGCTGTAGGCGGCCGCCGCCGCCGCCTGCG
>NW_015090922.1:24780426-24780774 GCF_001431845.1 Calidris pugnax
GTGCCCCTGTGCGGTCGGGGTCGCGCTGCACCTCTGGCTGCTGCTCAGCTGCCCCGGCGGCCCCGGGAGGCACCCGGCAGGTAGGGGAAGGGGCGGGCGGGCAGGGCTCCTCCGCCGCCGGGAGCCCGCTGAGGAGCGGTTGGGGGCCGCGGGGCCGGCGCTTGTGGCGGCGGGGGAGGGTGTCGGGGGCAGTTAGCGGGGCCGGGAGGTGAGGGGAAGGGGGGTGTATGGGCTGAGGGGGGGTTGCGGCCGTTAAGCGGTGGGGGCCGTCCCCCTGCTGCGTGACGCCGCGGCGGTGCCGGTGGCTCCGGCGTTTCTGCGGCTGAGGGCAGCGCTTCCACCGGCGGG
>NW_015090922.1:24780944-24781177 GCF_001431845.1 Calidris pugnax
CCCCGCCCCTCCCCCCGGGGGCGGGGGGGGGAGGGATTCCCCGCCGATGTCACTCGTGTCGCGTCATCCCCGGGAATGGCGTTCCCTTCGCGCTGTGCCGTGTTTGCCCCGGCCGTCCTGAAATCCCCCGTGGTGAAAAAAAAAACAAAAAAAGAAGAAAAAAAAAAAGCTATGTGTCAGGGTTGGGTGCGAGTTGGACCCCGAGGGGCCCTCGGGAACCGAGTGGCGGGGGG
>NW_015090922.1:24781187-24829289 GCF_001431845.1 Calidris pugnax
AAACAGGCATCTGTTGGAACAGAAACTTTGTCAGCTGCCCGGAGGTGCTGCTTGGGAACATAAAGAAATACACCACAGGACACCTGAAAAAAAAATGATAAGGGGAAAAAAATTGTGTTTTTTCACTTGAGATCGGCTTAGAAGTCCGTGCAGAGACCCGGCAACCTGCCCGCTAACAAAGCCGCAGCTTGTGACCAGTGCCTGTTCCAGCGCAGGGTGTGCACAACCCTGAGGAAATGAGAGCCTGCTGATTGCCGGCGGTAATTAATGATGCAGGTGTGAAAGGAGCAAGGTCAGTGCGTGTGCACTTCAGTGGTCTGAAGGCCGTAGGGTTGTACGGGTGTCTGTGGGGCGGTATTCTGGCCGCTGCACATCAAACGAGCAGTGGTCACACGTGGGTTATGAAATCAGGGGAGCTCTAGCTGTGAGCCCCAAGTGCGTTTGAATTGTCTGGCCGGTTTTGTGCCTCCTCTTTCATGGTGCTGCTTTTGTAACTTCAGTGCGTTAATTTGGAGTCGGAAGCGGCAACATGGAATCACATAATGACCTTTCCTGCAGAAGTGCCTGTACCACTGACAAACGTTTCTGAAGAAAATCCAGAAGTTTCTCAGCTGGGGAGGGAGGGAAAATGCTTTCCTCTTCGGAGGTTCACTGTTTCAAGCAGTTATTATTCGGTTTGTGTTTGTTACTGTGAATCTATGTTGCATCGACAATGTTAGGATAACTAGGATAAAAAAAAAACAAACTGTGGTTTTTTAAATACTGAAAGAGTTAAGTGTACATTTTGTTTGGGCAAGGGTTATTTAGTTGTAACCAATTGAGTAATGTATTCACACTGAGGAGAGAAAAAACTGATGTCTCTTATAAAAAGAGAGTGTCCATCATCCGTAGGAAAATGCTCATTACTGTACATGTGCTGTCTCTTTGTAAGCCTGATCCTTGCATGATAATTTAAGGAAGAGTTTGCCTCTTAGCCTTCAAAATATTGCAAAATATACAAGCTGTAGGTATGGCTGCCTTGGCAGAGAAAAGAAGGATGAGCAAAGGGACCTCTTTTGTCTCTGTTGTCTTCTGTGTTCTATTTTTTTATTATTCAGGGTGTTTTAGGAACATTAATGAATTCATATACAAGAGTAAGAAATGTCCCAATTTATTAAAAAAATTGAAGCTATTTAAGAGGATCTGGTACTGCCAGATAAAGCCAGTCTTGTTTCATTTGAGTATTGAATTGTTTGGGTTTTTTTCTTGTTTACTGCTATAGGTGCTCTTTATTACTTACTATGTGGAATCACTGATATGAATAAAAATTAAGTCTCATAATGGGACATGATTTTACAGTAGCTGTGACATAAAAGTACATTGTGTATTTCTGTGTAACGTCCCTGTGTCTCCACAGTTGCAAAATTAGCTACCAGTGGAGGCCAAAGGCAGAGTGAACAGCAATTCAGTTTTTTGAGGAGTTTAAGTCCCCTCTCAATAGTCATTGTGCACACATACACAAATGGAAATTTGTTAAAAAGTTAAGCCTGTTCTAGTGATTTTTTTACCTTGACATCATGAACTCCTTAACACAAGATTGGAATAGATATCTTCTTCCATCGATTCTGCTATTTCTAATAAGCAACTCTTGATCTCTGTCTTAAGATGTCAGCTGGGCAGCTTACATTTATTTGGGGAAGGGTTGAGATGCCTTTTTGTTTGTTCACTTTGATTCCTAGCAGTCTTAGGAAAAGGCTGTTCCAGAAGCTTCTTGTCCTGATTGGAAACATTTTCTCATTTCTGGCCTAAACTTACTTGCAACTGGTTTCTGCCCTTCTGTTCTCAAGCCTTTCAGTTAAAAGGGTGTTTCTCCTCCTTCAAGTACACCTCCATCATGTAACCGTAGAGATCAAAGGTATCTCTTTTAAACCTTTGTTTTCTTAAGCTGAGCAATTCAGGGACTTCTGACTTCTACTGGAAAAAATTTTCTTAACTACCCCGTGTGGAAGGCCTGTAGTTTGGCTGGGTGCTTTGGCCCTTGGTTCTGTCTCTCCCTGTGCAGTATTCTGGCCTTCTCTGTGTTCATGATCATTTTCACCTTGGTGTCACAGAAGATAGAGTAGCTATCTTGTAGGCAGTACTCATTAATTGGAAAAAAAATAAACAGGATCAGTTCTGAGACCAAAGGCACTGGCCTTTGCTTCAGTGTCCTGACTTTGGTGGCATCCTGCTTTCTTTTTTTTCATCAGTTAATGAGACTGTAATTCACACTTCTGAGCAAGCCTTGTGCAAGAGCGTGCTTTTAGGTTCAATTTAAGTTCTTGTCTAACTGGTTACAAACAAGTGCTATCCAAAGGAAGTTTGTGGGTAGGAAGCTTTAATTAATTTTGGTAAAAATCTTAGATACATGCTAATTATAAAGTGACCTCAGAAATTTGAGAAAGAACAGACAGACCTGCTTTTAGCACTCCAGGTGGATTCATTGCTAATTGTGTGTTTTAATTGATGGCACAAGTCTTGTTGAGTAGGAAATTACTCACTGTAGGGCTTCAGTTAGAGTGCCTAATCAGAAAGCCCCACACATTCAATGTGATGTGCTGCTGCTTTGCTGATGCTAATGCCCTTTACAACGTTATTCCTGTTACATTTCTGGGGGTGTGTGGCAGCTAAGAATGGGCCCTTTTGGTTTTGTTAGAGTCAGTCTTCTACTAGTGAATAATTATGCAACAGATTAAAACCCATCATTTTCTAGAAACTGCTTGTATGCCATCTGTTGTCCTGTGGTTCAGCACGTACTTCTTCAGGCACTGGCCTAATGGAACCATGTACAGGGTTGGTTAGGCTGGTGCTTAGTGACCTGCCTTGCAGGATTAGGGCTGTCCCCCTCATGGACTAGCCTGTGTACATGACAGTGAGACAGGAGGAAGGAGAGTGTAACCTGCTTTGGGCTTCTCAGTACTGAAATAACAAAATGTAGAAACAACCTCTGAGGTTCTGAGTGATGCTGTGCTTTTTAAGCACAAATTCTGCCGAGATGTGATAATTTCTTAAGAAAAGATGTTGTATGAAATCTGTTAAGCCTGTCTGGGAGCAGTATGCTTGGTCACAACGTTATTTCATCTTTTGTAGGCATGTAAAGACTAATAGGCTGGTGGCCTTGGAAATCGAAACCTTCCATCAACGGGTCAGGTTTGCCATTGGCAGGCGCTGTGCAGTTCTGCCCAAAATGCCAGTTGTTCCCCAGCCTTCATCTGTGAGATCTTACTGTAACATTCTTTTCCAGGGATGGGCCATCTCCAACAAAACCAATCTCCTCACCTTAGATGGGCATGAAACAATTCACAAAGAACCCACAACAAAGCTTGTATTTTCCAACTGAACTGTATTGGGATTTTTTTAGAGTTTGCAATTATTCTGCGGGCTAATGTCTAACACAGTGCAAACTACTAACAAGCAGTGCTGGAGTTGCCTTTTTGCGTTTTGGCGCAGACGCAGGAGGCAAAGGGTACCAGTTCTACCAGAGCTGGAGAGCAAGGCTTGTGGCTGAATTCAGCTCTTCACCAGTTCTCTACTAAACTGCTCTCTGAGTAGAACAGCCAGAAGGGAGCAAGTAGCCTTCCCTGGGAGTAGGCTTTTGTTGTGTGCCATCAGGGATCAGTAACTACTTTTCAAAGGATAAAGATGCTGTGCTTTCCCCTCCTGCCCCCTTCCCCCAACACACCAAAAGGAAAAAAAAAAAAAAGAAAAAGGGGGGGGGCATCGTTTTCAGTGTTGAGAACAGGATTTGCTTATTCCTTTTGTGTCTAGGCTTCTCATGCTTTGGCCGTTGTTCCCAGATTTGTCTAGCAGTGTGCAAGCGCTGTATTAATGCTGTTTAGAGCACCATAATCCCATCAGTATTACTACTGCCATTTTGCAACTCATAAGGACCGTGCTGTCCCATTTCTTGAAGGGAATGCTGTTGATGTTAAAATAAAAGAAAAAAAAAATAAGAAGAAAATGAAAACCGCTACAGAGGTTTTCCTCTTTAAATCCATAAAGCTTTTTTGAAAGCTTGTCTGTCTCAAGGAGTACTGTGCTCCTGCGGAAATCAGGGGTGCGCATCTTGGCAATTTTTAGCTCTGGTACAAAGTAGTGCTGCAGGGGGGTCATGTAGCTCTGCTTGCAGAGAAACCTGTAATGCAGATGAGCTGTAGCCGATTACTCTAAGTGAAGAAGATTAGAGAGAGGGAAAGAGCTGCTTTTGCTCTATGGTTTGTTCTTTTCTGCATGTGTCAGCATTCTGTGAACACAAACCTTCTTTATATTCAGTTAATTCCCTCCTTCGTGTTTGTTTGGATCTTTCACAAAGCAGTGCAGAAGAAAAGAGCATTTAAAAACGGGAACATGGTTGCAAAGTCGCAAGAATAGACCGAGATAACAACCTGGAATGTGTGAAGGTTTTTTTTTCTGGAGGGGTGTTGTTCCTTTTTAGTCTTATCTTATGAAGTGGATTAATTGAGAATATTCTAAATAACTTCTGCCAGGCTTACTTAGTTCATTGGTTTTTTTTTATTTTTTTTACTAAAAAGAAGGTAGCTGCATGAATAGCAGAAGATACAAAGCCTAGCCTTCTGTGGAGCTCACTTATTCTAGCAGTCTCTAGTGGAGGTTCTCTGGTGCTTGATAGTGCAGGTAAGCCTACACTGCTGTGTTTTGCGGTGCAGGCACTAACGACAAGTCTCTTTCTCTGTCCTGTCCCGTTCCATGAAACATGGGAATTTAATCTCTGTGGGGACTGCACACCTTGTCAAACTTGACTGAAAATGACTGGCAAATTTAGTAGTTGGTAAGGGACTCATCAGTAGATACATGTGCAGCAAGATCATATTTACCTTGTTTGTTGACAAAATCAAGCTAAATGATCTCTCAATCTTTTCATCTCCTTATAATGACAGTAAATATAATTAACAGCTTAACTTGACATTTTGCTTGAGAATCAGGCTCACAGGAAGGAGAGATGCATGTTAATCGTTGTAGTTGGGGATTTTGAAAAACTTCAAGAGCTGTTGACTGCTGCTGAGGCAGTTACAGTCTGAGAAGGGCGAGCAGATTGACTCTCAGCAGTCACCTCCTTCCATGGCCAGCTCAGCAGGAGACACACCTCTGCATCTTTAGCTTCATCTTCTACGGGCACGGCTTTGTGCTCTATATATGCACTTGTTTACCTTTTCCTGCATCTCTCCCTGACTTTGATCTGTTGGCAGTTCTCAGTCAAGCTTGACAGACAGGTGGAGGTCTCAAAGACCAGCGTTCTCACCAAATTTCATGAAAGCTGGTGGCCGAGAATCCTGTGAAAGATTATTGCAGCTCATACTGAGGTGAAAAACGGTACTAATAGAAATACATGTATGGTCAGACATCAGAGAACTGTGTGGAAGCCTGTCCTTACAAATATCACAGCCCAAGAAAGCTTCAGTAGGAGCTTGTTATGCACCACATGACACAAGACTCTGGCAGACTGGACTTCAGTAGTCTTAGAGCTGACAGAAGTACTCCTTACAGTTGCTGTACAGAATTAAATGGATTTCAGCAGCTGAGAGAGGGCTGCTTCCTTTCATGTTTTTGTAGCTTTCGCTGTGTGTTAACAGCCTCGAGTTAAACAGCAAAGTGAAAGCAATTTTGTTCCTGATGCTAAAGGAGTGTAGGGTAGGCATTGCACATTTGGCTACTTACATTCCACTGAGAAGTCTGGGGCTGTGTAATGCAACTGGGATGCAGCTTAAAGACAGTAAGAATTCAAAAGCAAGGCAACTAGCAATAGTGTCACCTTCGGATTGGAAAGTCTTCCTCTCCTTCTGCATCCCTTTGGTTAGGAACACTTTCAGGGTTTATGGTGGAATTTGGTATGTAGCTCCCTCCCCACCCCACTTCACAAACCACAACATTTACAGGTCGTCTTCTTTTTTGTCTTTGTAATTGGAAAATTTAAAGGCTTAATTATTTTGCACAACCAGTTCAAGGTAAAAGCGATATAGTATGTATTTTTTAAGCCTATTACCAACACTTAAAATTTTGGCCTAAGAATGTACAAAAATAGAACTGTTAATAAGTTTGGTCCCCAGTAGCAAGTATTGATTGCTTGTATAAATTCTTATTATTGACTTGGAGGTCAGCAATGTTTTCTCTTAAATTATGCTGCATCAGAGCATATATATGCACATACCTGAATTGTCCTTATAAATTAATAATAGCCTTAGTCTTTTTTTTTTTTCCTCTGTGCCTCTCGCTTTATCTTCCTTTTTTTTTTTAATAGTGCTAGTTCAGAGAGAGACATATGAATCTTTTCCTGAAAGTTTAGCAAGTGTTATTTTTATGAAAGTAGCTTCCTTTTTTTTCCATTTTCAGTGGTCTTAAAGTAAAATGGCATAATCCCTGGGACAGAGAAGACAATCATCTGAATATAGACCACTGTAATGCTACCTTAGTAAGCCTGAAGATTGCCTAAAACAAGAAAGAGCTGTCTGTTCTAAAAGCAGTAGGATGTTAATTCTGAAGCATCTGTTACATTAACATTGTTCCCACACAAATGGTTCATAAGCAAAAGCTTCACTCATTTTAAAATATAAACTAATTAAAAGAATGTATATTTGATTTGAGTAGCTTATTTTTAGGTTGTTTTTTTTTAATTGATTTAAGCCAATTTATGCTATTCTGAGTCAAGTCACCCCGTAGACTTCCGCTCTTAGTTTTATTTTTCTTTAATTTTGATTTAATGAAATAGTTCTGCTTGTAATTAAAAGTGATATCTTAAAAACCAAATCTGTGTAAACAATACCTCATGCGCAGTCTACAAACACATTAGTCCTCCTATGAGATTTATACTGGAAGGCTTGTGGTTAGGTCTGCAGAGGCTGTTTAAGAATAATCAAAGAATGGAAGAAGAAAAAGGAAAGAAAAGGGATGTGTGATAATAAATTATGAGACTACAGAGAAATTTGCTATAATGTTGTAGTCTTATAAATGTGTGGCTATCTAATGTATACCTCTGCTGTCGTGGAGACCTGGCATATCTTGGCTATGTAATGATCTCTGAAGACATACAGAGCCTCTGGATGGTTGGTATTTACAAGCATAAAGGAAAAATAAAATTGTATTTGGGTTGAGCAATGTGTTTGATTTACAGGTTTCTTCAGATGTTACATAGGGCAGTAGGTTTGTTGCTCTGGCAGCAAACATTGTATTGCTGAACCTTGCCACCAATTCAATGTATGGTTGTTATAGTAGATTTAACAGTTGACATGAGTGAAAAACTGAGGAATTGAACCAGTGGCTTGCTGCTTGGGTTTTTAGGTCATTCTGAGCATAAATTGGTGTAAATTTCTCAGAATATGTTCATCTTAAATTAGTGGTAAGGTGGTTGTTGTTGTAACAGATTTATTTAAATAACTGTGGAACTTAACCTTTTCCTAGAAAATCATTGTTTATGTGCTTAGAACTAAAATATTTAGTGAGAAGTGGACTGAGAAAGGTTCACCTGTGGAAACATCACTCTGTGCTTTCCCTGCTCTTGCACTGCTCTAAGACTCAGTTGCAGAACACTGTTTTATTTGGCTCTGGAATTAGGAAGTCATGTGCAAGCCAGTATCAATAGCCCCTAAGTGAAAAAAAAAACAAATTCTGAAATCTCTTGCTGTTGATTCAGCACTGAGCAGAGGAAGGCCAAGGCCTCTCCACTGCATGCTGCACGCTGAAGATGGACCGTAAGGCTAGATGGATGTCTGGTGTGATTGGGCACAGCAGTTCCTGTGGTGGGTGCTGTGAGGTCCTAGGTTAGTGAGCAGTTTTAGCAAGACTCATCTATCTTCTCAGTTTTGAAGTGGCTAAAGGGAGTGCTGGTACAGAAGGTGTATATAAGGAATGCACAATACAGATTTGGTGATATTTTTGGTCTCTTTAGCACTAGATTTAACAAAATCTTGTCTATGCTATGTATAGTAGTTTAGAGGGCACTCACGCTTACATTTGCTTTCTTTATCTGCAGCGTAATGAAAAAAAAGGATGAGAGGAAAGCAATCCTTTGCTAAAGCTGAATGTAAATCTCTCTTAACTCTAGAATGTCTGATGAATTAAACTAAGCAAATTCGCTTTATCTACTTGCCTGACTGTTTGCAGGCTCTAAGTCAAAGCTTCTCAGGTCTCTATCTGGTCACAATCTTGCTTGAAACCAAGTCCAGCTTTCATGGTCTCTAAATTAGAACAGCACAAGCGAAATTGTGGATTACAAGTATTGGCAGTGACATCCAGCTATGAATAAAGCCAGGGCATTCCCCTGTGTAGGGATGTAACACCCTGTGTGAAGGCAGAGTTGGGTTCAGTTTCAAATGGTTAGAAACGATGGGCCTTGATATACTAGCTTGAAATGGTGAAGCAGAAAGGTGGTCCAGCAGTTTTAAACAGAAGGTGAGAAATGAGTATATTTCTGAATCTGACGGGCCTTGTTAAAATAATTTCTTTTGTAGGTAGAATAATGGTGGATTCTAATAGTGAAGGCCTGGTACCAGTGATGACAAGTCCCCAGGCTTTAGGATAAATTGTGCTGGAGGAGGTATCAATGAGCAAGCAGAAAGTCCAGGCTGTCTCAGGAGTTCGCAGAGGGAACAGTAGGACCTTGTGTCTTGCCCACAAGGTTTCTGATGGCTGATAGGAAAGAGAATCCCAGCAAGAACATGTTCTCAGGGGGCAGCTTGCCTCTACGACAGGCAGACAAATGTTTAAAGGATGGAAGATACTGTCAGTCAAAACCAAGGCTTATGTTCTTGCCTGCTTTGTGAGTCACAATTTCTTAGTTTTGTTTACCTGCAGTGACTTGCTTAGCTCATTGCAGTGAAGTTTTCCTAGATTGCTAATGAAGGTTTTGGCATGTCGAAAACGCTCCCCTGATTCTGAACCAAGAATGCTATAATAATTCTGCTTCTTTGTCTTAGTGTTTCAGGTTCCCAGTACTCTTGCTTTTGAGATGCATTTTAATTATTACTTGCACCTCAGGCCTATGGTAATATGTGTATATAATAAATCTTTGTCTCTTTGTATTTTTAGGTCCACTGGCCTTCTTTCCTCAGTGGAAGCTGAAACATTATGATGTTATTGTAGGTGTTTTGTCAGCTCGACACAATCATGAACTGCGCAGTGTTATCAGGAACACCTGGTTCAAGCACCTGAAACAACATCCTGCACTGAGCCAACGGTAATCTCTAGTGTTTTGTAATTTGGGGCTTGTTAGGGGGAAGACTGTAATGCTTAAACATCTTGCATTTATTTATTTATTTATTGAAGGTATTTGCTTTTTTGCGAGCATCTTGTACTGGGATTATTTTTTTAATCTACTTAGTAATATATAAGAACTTTTCTGATGTGTAACTATTATACAAGCAATAGAATGTAATTGTTTGACTGTTCACTGCTGTTTGTTATTGCAGTTAGTTGCCACTATTCATTAGCGATGTATAAGACTCTCCATTTTTTGTGTTGCAATGTATGCTTTGTATGGTATGCAACTTGAAATGCTTAGCAATTCAGGATACTTGAAAGCAGGAAGGATCACATTTGGTGAGAGAACCACAAAACACTCTTACAACAGCCTCAGCTGCAAAGTTCAGGTTTATTTCCCGCTGAACCAGGTGCACCAAACTGCTGCAGTGTGAGTGAGCAGCAGAACCCTTCCTGATTGCTTGCCTAGACCTGACAGTCTACAGACAGCTTTGTTCTTGCTGAGAAGGTTCTGCTGCAGTTTATTCCTGGAAACATTGTCATTTTGATAGGCCTCACGTGTCAGTACCTGCCTTGCACTGAAAGACATTTACTGTTCACTCTTTTGGTGTCAGCATGCAGTTTGGAGTGAAGCAAGCTACTTCAGTTATCTAAAATGTGACCTTTCATAGCTCATGTGGAGTTGCAGGAGGTTATTTAGCTGCCAGGTGAAAGACTAGGCTAAGGTGGATCCTCTTGTTGCCTTCTGACGGTTGCACAACCATCATTGGGGCTGAAAAGAGCAACCTGTTGTGCTGCAGCCCAAAATTGAGACATTTTATTGTAAGGGATAGTCGAGTCCTTGTTTCTCCTTTTGATGCTATGTGTCTTTTTTCTTATTTTGTTTTCATTGCCTTTTGAATGCAGAATATTTAAATAAACTTGAATTAAGTAACAAAGACAGGCAGGGGAAGGCAGGTCTTCGGGATCCTTCAGTGTTGCCTTAGGTCTTTTTCTGTTTAGTATGCTGGCTGTCTTGAATCCCATTCCTAGTTGCCAATCTTCCTGTGTCCTTATATGAAATGTAAAATGCTAATGTGGGTTTGGAATTGAGCTCCTATGAGGGGATTCATGTGGTTGCTCTACATACAGACTGATTTTAAGGGGTTCAGAATCTCAATCCTGTGGAAGACAGGCCATTGTGATGAAAATAGTTTATTGAAGATGGAGGGAGGAGGGAAAAGAACTGGTGTTAATAAAACCAAATTATTTTAGTGTCCTTGTGAAGTTTATAATAGGTGCGCATGGTTGTGCTGTGCCGGTGGACGACAGAGAAGACCCCTACTCCTGCAAACTTCTGAACATCAGTAACCCAGGTATAGAAGTTACCTTTTAAAAATTCTATGATCTGAACTAGAGCTAATATTTTTTTCTGAGAGTAGTTTGGGATGCTTAACTGAGACAGCCATTCTTGAAAAGAAATGCCACCTAGAACTTGCTGTCTTAACAGTTGCATGATCTTCCTGTATATACCATGTGCAGGCATGAAAGGGAGAGATCTTTGGGGTATGAAGGTGAGGCCATTGACTTCTAATGGATTTGCATTTTCCTTGCGTTTGGGGACAGTCTCTCCCATATAATGTACATTTTTACTTGATCCCTGTGTAAAATGAAGTTGGAGAGAGATGGAATGACCCAGTCTAGTGTCATATGTGAAGGAAGTAGCAAGGCACCAGAATCTTGAGTGGCAGATAGACTCCTCTGGTGACAAAGTGAATTCTAAGCAAGCCTGGCTAATAGCTTTTTCAGATTCAGCTCTAGAGAGAGAACAGTTAAGAAATGTACCACAGGGAAAAAATGAAATGCTGTCATACAAAAATTCCTAACTAAAATTGTAAATTCTTCCTGTCACCTTTTTTTTTTTCTATTTAATTTTTTCTTTTTAATTGCAACTTAACTAAAGACTGCTTGGCACTTACGTGTATAAAATGAAACTTCTGTTACTTTCTCTTTGAATGGCAACGTCCACTGCTTAGCTAATCTCCCAAAAATAAATGGTACCCCAGGGTTTAGGGAGGCAATCATGCCAAAAAACAGGCAGCCAAACTCAGTGGAGGTGTATGCCATTTTGATACATGAATAATTATTTTAATGTGCTAATATACAGATACTCATGCAGTCAAATAGTGTTTTTGTCTTCACTCTGTGGATTTATTATGTTTCTAGTCTTTTCCCTGGGGATATGTAGGCATTGACTTGCAGTTGCTGGTAGCCTGTAGATTGCTGCATCATTGTGAGTTTCTCCTTGCTGCAGTCTGCAGCCAGTTGTATTTTCTTCTCCTTCAGCATTTGATTATCCTTGTGCACTTGCGAGCTGTGCTAATTAATCAGAATGCTTTGTGTGTATCCAGTGTGCTTTGTGTGTATCCAGTTTGAGAACTCACATTACCTCTGTCCTTTCTTTTTCATACAGTTTTGAATCAGGAAATTGAAGCATTCAGTCTCCCCGAGGATGTACCTTCCGTGCTATCTGAAGACAGAATTGTCAGTGTGAACTTTCGTGTACTTTACCCCATTGTCATTACCAGTCTTGGGGTATTTTATGAAGCTGATGGTGTGGGATTCCAGAGGAACATCACTGTGAAACTGTACCAGGCAGAACATGAGGTAGAGTATTGTAGTCTTTTGAAAGTGGACTAAAGCATGTTGTCTCTTTATTGTGGATTAAGTTCTTACAGAAAGCGACATGCTGTGTTGATGATTTAGAAGAAGAGTACTTAACTGACAAGCGTATGAATTACATTTTCCTTCTGTTGCATTGTAAATTCTTATTTCACAGATATATATATGTGTATATATATATACACACACATCCCAGATGAGAAAAAAATGAAATTCACAAAGCGCTGTGAGTTAATTTAAATGGCCTTTTGAACGAGCACTCATATCAATTCCAAGCACAATTGTGGTTGCATTTGAGGTTCTTAAGTATTGATGGGTATTAAAAAATAAAAAATAAACTGTTGAACATATTTAAAACACATGCAGAAAGGCACATTTGGTGCCTTTAAGCAGAGAGATGCAGGATGTGTAATTTTTTCTTGTCTTCTGGCAAGACATTCTGAGACTTCTAGAAACTGGTATTATTTACAGGTAATAATCAAACTTCAGTGATAATTTTCCTCACTCCCAAACTATTATGGGTTTGAGATAATAGTTTAGTGCTCACCTGGAGGAAAAAAATCATTGAGTATGACTGTTGCATTTGGGATATTGCATTTATCTCTACCTGACTTTTATGATGAGCTTTCAAAAGAGCTAGGTTTGTAATAGCAAAAAAAAAAAAAACAAAAACTGTAATCAGGTGTGTGTTTCCTAAATGGTAGAATTCTAAAAGTTGAGAGCTTAATAACTTGATCTGCCTTAGCTTTTTACTTCCAGTGAAGGAGAAAAATTAGTATTATAGGCGTGCTTGGAGGCTGTTTTCTGTAGACTGAGAATCTGGCAATGCAGCATCTCTATGTCATTTGTTATTATCTAAGAGCCATTTGGTGGGCTATTTAATATAGTAGCAATTAATTCAGGGGTCAGCATCCTCTGTTGCAATTAAGAGATTGATAGTAGTCACCTATTTAAACAGAAGATAAAAAGTCTGTAACCTGGGAGATGAGTCTGAGTCTTCCAGATGATGTGCTGTGTTGGTTGGATTCTATTTGAAGTTGTACTCTTGTTCCATTGTTGCTTGCTTCCACCTTATCAATCCAACACTTGAGTTCTGTGGAGGCTGAGACTGTTGTGAGAATAAAGCTTTCGCTAAGTTTTGTAGAGTCAGTAAGCCTCTTTCCATTGTAACTAACCGAGATGATCAAGATTTACATAATCTTATAGCGCTTTTAATGTGTGTTTTGGCTTTTTTTTTTCTTTTTTTTTCTGTTGTTCACAGGAAGCTCTCTTCAGTGCTCGCTTTAGTCCACCAAGCTGTGGAGTGCAAGTGAACAGATTGTGGTACAAGCCAGTAGAGCAGTTCATTTTGCCAGAGGTATGTGCAGTATCGGAGCTTCCTGCAGTTCTTCTAAATCAGCTGGAGAGACTGACCGATAGAATTGGCCTTTGCTTGAAGCTGAAAAGGGCAATGGAAAATCTCTAGAATGTTAATTGAGGGAATATGCTGAAATCTGGAGTTTCTTTTACACCATCTCATTAGCACCAGTACTACTGCAAAAGCCTGAAAAATTACAAACTAGTTAAAAATTACATTAACGAATAGTAGCGATTTCAGAAACATTTTCCGTTTCTGCATGAAAATTGTTTCTGCATGAAAATTGTTTCTGCTTCAATTCTGTGGCAGTGTTTACCAGAGAGTGGGACGCTTGTTTCTTCCTCCTGCTTTTTCAGGCGTTGGTACACAAGACAGGAAGGGGAGGATGGCACAGATTTCTAGGGAACAGCTGGAAAAGATGTTTCTGCTTCTGATGTGTTGGACATAACAGCAAGATATTGTGTGTTACATATGCAATGACAGTTGTCATGGTTGAAGTGTTGTAATCAAGAAGTTCTTACTGATGGCAACTGAAATTTTGGTTATTCCTTTTCTGGCAGCACTAGTGAGGAATTTTGTGTTCATTGAACCATGCAAAGAAACAAGAATTGGAGCTTGAGGAAGATCTTTAGTAAAGTCTATCTGTAACATACTGAATGGAGTATGTGGTGCACAGAAGACTGACATTTGGCTTTTTAAAGCCTGTCAACATCCTACAATAGAAGTTGGTTTGTTGTTTGTTTGTTTTGTTTTGTTTTTTGTTTTTTTTTTAAATGGGCGGCCCTCAGAAATTTGGGAGAAGACTTCTTTTTGGACAGTAATGAGTGTTAGCGTTCATATTTGTCCTGAGATACAAATAGCTAAGCTCACAAGGCAGGTTCTAAAGTCTGGTGGTTGGGGTTTTGTTTGTTTGTTTTTAAATCCTCTTTGGGTTGCGGGCGCAATCCAAGAGTAGCGTTTTGGTATAGGGATATAGAACCTATAGAACCTGACTGCTTAGGAAGGAAGGTGATTTAGCACAGAGGAACAAAATATAGGTAGGAAAAAGCCTGATATTGTTACAGTGAAGGTTTAGTGAATACAAGTTGACTCAGAATGCGAATCCTGATACAGCAGCCCCTCCCAGGCATAAGGAATTGTTGCTGGTGGACCAGTGATCTCTCACTAGATACGTCAGCTGCCATTTTAGGCTCTTCCCCTTCATTTAAATATTCTCCTATTTGACTGAACCCTTGCTGCTATTTCTGTAAATTGTCTTTGGGTCTGCGTAGTTTTGTTATGCAAGAAATTCAGTGTTTTAAGAAAGAATGGAGCAAGAAAAGACTGGAGGGGGAGGAGAGGATGTTTGGGGCCGGTTTAATCCCTGAGTTATTCCCCTGGCTCTATAAGAATGAGTGCATTTGGAAACCCGCTCTTCTAAGGGGAATCTGCAGCTGATTAATTGGTTTACCATCTTAAACAGTTTTTACTGAATACTATGCAATTTTGTTATGCTGGCAGGAGACCTCTCGAGTGAGCAGACCTCTTGCAGTATTAATGATTCAGGGGTTTTGACTTTTTGAAAAAGAGTATTGGTTATGCAGTAATTTGGTAGTATAACCTGTAAGCCTTTTCCCTGCAAGACTGTGTTGGGAGATACTAAAATTCTAGGCAGTTGTAATTTTGCTATAAATGATTGCATTTTTCCTGAGAGGCAGATGGGAAGTATTTCATTTAGAAAGGGGATATTAGTATTCATATATTTCTTTGTGTGGGCTTCCTTAATCTGATACATGTCATGTGCTGAATGCTTACAGGATAACATGATGTTTCTAATGTAGATTAATAGGGTTTATGCACAGCATGTAGTCTCCTGCGATGCTTGGGATGCTGAACCATACGAGATGATTCAGAGGAGATAAAACGCCCACATGTTCCTATCTACTTGTTTGAGAGCAGTAAATTTAGTGAACTGTTTAATTGCCACAAGATGGTTTCTGAGACAATATCTATTCTCTGCCTTTCCACCTTCAAGAAGTAATGGGTTGTACAGTCTGTTGAAGAGCTTCATTCATCTTCCAGCTGAAACGCTGCTCTTTCTGCTCGTCTTGGGGAAAGGGAGGGGAACGCAGCGTTAGAATAAGCACCTGGCAGGCCAGATTGTGAAAGACAGAATCCATCATTCAGCTTTGGAACGACTGAAAGCACAGAAGAGCAGAACCACTAGCAGATAACGAAAACTCACACAGGGGCTCTTACAGCCAAGTCTTAGCAATGTACTTATTTTGTCAAAAAGCATGGGCTGCTTGCATGAAAATGGGACCTCGTGCTATGCATATGCTGTATTACTAATGGGGAGTAGCTGGAGAAACAAAAAGCACAGCGCTGTTTAACAAGAGGAAGGGAGTTTGCCAGGGCTGCATTATGTCAGTACACCTGTTCGGTATTCACTGTAAATGCCACTGTGCTCTGGCAGCCACAAGGCTGGAATTTAAATGGGGAAAAACAGATGATGTAGTCTCAGGTGTGCCGCAAATGTTTTGCTTTAAGCATTTCCAGGCCTCAGCTTTCATTAAGCGGCTTAGAGGAAGAATGGCTGAAGGCAAAAGTCATTAGAAAATTTGCTTACAAGTCTCTCAACCTGGAAAATAATGACAGTTTATAGCTTTAGGACACCTTGCACTGTGGTTCACTGGTAGTAACTGATTAGGACTCTTAGCACGTGTTTGAAGTCAGTATCAGTAATAGTCAGTGGTGAGAATTTTAATGTTTCTGGTTGCTGAGGAGTGAAAGGACTCTCAGGCTCACTAAACAACATACCAAAGGCTGTGTCGCTAAGCAAGGCACAGAAGTGGGACTTACAGCAAAAAACATTGGAATGGGAGATGACACCTACTGCAAATAGAGAAATTGAGCATGTGGGTTTTACTGTACAGGGTGTTGAGGGGTCCTGCCACTAAAAAACGTCTTATTAGCTGTCCATTTCTTTTGGTAACTGACAGGTAATTTAAAAAGCAAGGGGTAAGTATTGAGCATGCAAGTCAGGCTTGAATAGACACTGACTAGGTTCATTATTAGATTATAAACTTGGCATTATACATAATAAATGGGAGACTTCTGAAATACGCAGCTGTCATTAAATACCAAGACTGCTGCAGATATTAAGACCTACTTCTAGAGGAAAGCAAAGGATTGACCTGAGCTCTAAGCTAGACTTAATGGCATCAGTAACTGGAGAGTTTCTGGAGAAGGTTTCTGAAGTACAAGGATGCTAAAATGGGGAAGAGCTGAGAGGTTAGTACAAATAAACAGACTTTTTATAGCAAAACTACAAATAGTTGAATGAAGTTATTTCAAGGTCCAAACTAGCTACCAGTGTTTTTCCTATGAAACTGGGAGAAACAAAATATAATGTGCTCATCTGGCAGTCAGGAATATAATAACCCTACAGCTACTCTATACTACCTTGTCATAAGGGTGAAATAGCTTTAAAATTTTTTTTTAAACTATAATACTACACATATTCTTACCTGTACAACATATGGCTTGTCCCTTTGCATGTTCTCAGGGGTCTTCAGGAAAGTCTTATATAAAAGGGGTAATAGTTGGACTGTTAGGTGAATTGGTTTTGTGTTGAGAAGAAATGCTTTAAATGCAAGAATTTACACACAAACATATATATAAACCATGGAGTGACATAACTTAAATCGACAGTTCAACCCAGAAAGTTTTAAAGATACTCACTTATCTTCTCCTTTCCTTACCAGCCAAGATGTGAGGGCAGAGTTCTGTGACTCTGCTACAGTAGCTTGTGACAGCTTTGCCAGGATGAAGGTGGCTGTATTTTCCTTTGAGTTTTGCTGGTGTCAGGATTGAGTCTCTGATCTCTGGTTTTGGCAGATAACTAAAAAGCAGCACTTATTTCCAAATCTGTTTTAACGTTTTCTGTTTGTAATACAGGATTTTATAGTTGATTTTAAAAATTCACTTCACTTTAAATACCATCTTAATGATGTTAGGAAGCCGGAGCCTTTTACACTAGACTTCTGTTAAAAGTTTAATGTTCCTAATAGAGAGATTCATGATTAGTCTTAAAAGCATGATTACGCGTTACTGAGTTTCACAGATGTATTTCTTTTATGTGTAACTCATTTTTATGGAAGTGTTAGTAAAACTTCTGTGTTGTGCATTCAAACTATACGTTGTGTGAAGGTGGCTATTTTAAAATAAATAAAAACCCCAAAGTGATTGATTTTCATCCTTTGAAGTCTTTGAATACCTGCATAATGGTGTTTTGCTCTCTTACCAGAGTTTTGAAGGTACCATTGTGTGGGAAAGCCAGGATCTTCAGGGTCTTGTTTCAAGAAACCTTCATAAAGTGGTGGTGAATGATGGAGGGGGTGTTTTCAGAGTCATTACGGTGAGTCACCTCACTTTCCCTTCCACTATGTTTTTATTTTACCTATAAGTCTTGGGTATTTAGCATTTTGCTTTCCTGTGTTTCTCTGTAAATTGTTAATTCAGTTGGGCTATTTGTGTCAGGAGAAGTTTACTTTGCCTGGGAAAAGGACAAAGGCATGTGAAAAATGATGCTAATAAGTGGCATTTTCTTTTATTTTGAAGTGAGTGAAGTCCATCTGTTGGCTTTGTCAGGTATGAAGCAGTATCAGTATATCAGAGATGGCAAAATGTGGGTCAAAAATGCTGTGCTAAAATCCCAATGGATGGGATTAAACCTGTTTTTTGCATTTTGGCAGTGTGTCTCTTTTCCTATCAAAATATTGCTTGCTTAAGCATGCTGTGCTGTTGGATTTTAGCCAGAATAACTTTACGTTTTGCTCTCAACTTTGAAACTAGTTTTCCAAAAGTTTCAGTCATACCACTAGTTGTAGGTGAAACTTCAAAAAATGCCACAAAACTTTACAGTTAAAAATCTTAGTCTTATTCTTTCATTATGCAGCTACCTAAACCAGAAGAGCTTTAAATTAATTTAATTCCCAGTTGCCAGAAAACTTCACATCTTAGAATTGTAGGGAAAAACACATCAGTCACAAGAAATGAACTAATTTATTTCTTTCTATAATCTGTCTCTAGCAGGCAGGGGAAGGGTCACTGCCACATGAACTCACAGAAGGTGTGGAGGGAATAGCAGGTGGTTTTATCTACACTATTCAAGGTAAGTCTGCACAAAGTAGCATCACATTTGATGTTATGATAAAACAGGAACTTTAAATTACATTTCTGAGATAAAATTCATATGATCTCTATGAACTTGATCACCTTAGGGCAAGCAATGAAACCGCATCAGGACATTGACATTAGGCATAAAAAAACCAACAAAAAATCAGAAAAAAATTGATTTTTTTCTACTAAAACAAAATCTTTGTCACCCGTTCCAATTGACTTGAATGTCTTTGTCTTTTTATTATAAGAAGTAATGTTTTTATCTGGACTCTTCTCTGTCCTTGTCTTCTGTTAGCCAAACACAAGTTAAAAATGTTGTGCAATTAAATTTTTCCCTTTTGAATCCTGCTACTGTTAGAAGTAGTGTGCTGTGATGTTTAATATTAACTACTGACAAACAGTGACTACCCAACATAGCCCACCCTTGTTGCTATTTTACACCTATTTTGGCAGAACGTTCAGGGACTCTATAGGAGTCCTTTCCAATGTCTAAGGTTTCAGCACAGAGCGCTGGAGTTGGTGTATTCTTACGGTGCATCGTAGCCAACATCAGCAGTGACTGAATTTCAGAGTGTAGCCAGGCCTGGCAGATGTAATTGGGTAGTTCTGTTGTCTTGTCATCTGTGTAGAAGTCTAAACTGAGGTCTGCTAAAGCCCTTCCATCCTGTTTGTCAAAAAGTCCTTCAGCACCACAAACTCTCTCCTTACCAAGTAGTTCAGTATTCTTGGAATATTTTTTTAGCTTTTACCTGCAGTCAGTTACGTGATGTGGGTCAGCAGGGACCATTTATGCTACATCAGAGCAATGGCAATGTGATTATATTTAGCATCAAATTTTTGGTTTGTTTTGAGGTTTATTATTTTTTTTTAGCTGAGGAGCAATTGATATAACAGTAGCCTTTTTAGTCTACCAGTAACAGTAAAGTCCTAGAAAGCTCTTGATATTAAAGAATCCTAAAAAGTTGAATTCTTTTGTTACTGAAAAGGAAGAGAATACTTTTTTTACTTTAAACTTTCTGTATCTGACCTTATGCAAAGATATGTCTCTTTGTTGTCCTGCAACTTTTATCATTTTATAGAAATTTTTAAATTGTAGGGATTTTCATAGCCCCATTGAGTTGAACACTTCTTCAGATTTGTTTTGTCAGTATGCTGTGTACCATCCAAGAGAAACACGTGAAATGGTATGTAGGTGAGCATCTTTGTTTAATGATGGGTGCTGTTTCTTGCAGAAGGTGATGCTCTTTTAAAAAGCCTCCATACTCGACCAGAAAGGTTTACAAGTCATATAAAAAATCTTGAAAAAGAAGATGCTTTGTTGAAGGAAGAAAGCAGTACCTATGATGATATCGTTTTTGTAGATGTTATTGACACTTACAGAAACGTTCCAGCCAAACTGCTGAACTTCTACCGATGGTAAGTCGAAAAGAAAGTATTTTCTCTTGGGAATGTTGTTGTTTGTAGAGCAAGATGATCCAGCATGTTAATGTTGTCTGACAGGTTCCATGAAATGGAATTGCCTTATGTGATTTGCTTCATCAAGTTGTATTTTGCTCTCACAGTTTTGGGGGCGTGTAGTGAGTAAAATAGCAGGATGTATAGTTCTTGAATGGTGACCCTTGGTGCCTCAGATAAGCATGAGCTGGCAAAACAGGCTTTGCTTAAAGAGTCCAGGTGTGAAAATTTTCATGTGTCCTTGTAATTTCATTTAATTGCTTCTGACTGAAGACTAGCAGCCTTAGTCTTTTAAAGAATGGCTTTTGGCCAAGATGTACACTTAGTGTTTCAGTTTGTGGCCATTGACTCTTGCCCTGTCACTGGGCACCACTGAAAAGAGCCCGTCTCTGTCTCTTTACACCCTCCCTTCAGGTATTTCTATACATTGATGAGCTTCCCCACGAGACTTCTCTTCTTCAGGCTCAACAGTCCCAGCACTCTCAGCCTTTCCTCATAGGAGAGATGCTCCTGTCCCTTCATCATCTTGGTGGCCCTTTGCTGGACTCTCCATCCAATGTGTCCATGTCTCTCCTGTACTGAGGACAGGGTGCTGTACTCCAGCTGTGGCCTCGTCAGTGTTGAGTAGATGGGAAGGACAGGAAGCTTGTGTATAGGGGGAACAGAAAGTTGAGAGGAAGAATTTTCATAGGGTATTATATTTTCTGTGGTGAATCTAATAAGTTACTAACGCTAATTTGCAATTCTTTCCATTACCCTGAGACAACTGTTTCAATTAATTGATGTTGCTATGGACTAAGAAATACAGCTGACAATTTTAGTTGCTTGCAAGATTATGCACTCATTTAACAGATTTCATGGTTATGAATGTAACTGAAAAACTGGACCATGCCTTCAGTTCTAAAAAGGGACTTTAAATGTCAAGACTTAGATCTTTGTGATCATTTCTTACAGGTTAGCAAATTTTTCAAGATTTAGTAATGAAAGGCTTAAGGGAGATGCCTTTCTTGTTAAGACAAATTACCCTTAAAAGCAATGTTTGTTAATCAACCCAGGACTAATCCCTACAATTTTAAGCTAATTTGATTATTTTTCAAGGGACAGATATTCAGCTATTTCAGACAGTTAAAGATTACTTTTTTCACATCTGAAGGGTGCTTTACTGAGGAAGAGTAAGTACCAAGTTGTTTCCACAGATGTTTCTTACAGCCTTCTACAGTTGTATCACCCTTAAACTGACTGTCTCATCCTGAAGAGTAGGCTACTGACATGTAGCCACTGGCTTGTACCAGCTGTGCTGCCATCATCAACAGGGATTCACGTCCTTCTGAGGTCAATGCTGTTTTTAAGATGGATTCATTAGGAAATCCACCATCTGTCCTGGAGAACAAAACTTCAAGTTTGTTTTCTTCAGCTTATACATAAATCCATGTTGTGAGATCATCATAGGATGCAGCTGCATCTCCTTTCTGTGGAACAAGCAGTCAGCCTTGGTCAATAAGGAAAATGTTTAAAAGTCAAGGGTAGGAAAGACATTCCTTCCCTATTCCTTCCCCCTCTGCTTCCCAAAAACCTCCTGCAGAGTGTTCTCCTGCGTAACTGTAGTTTGTGGGCTGCAGCTCAGCATCTCATCACTTGTTTTTTTGGCTACAGGACAGTTGAATCGACGAGTTTCGATTTGTTGCTGAAGACAGATGACGACTGTTACATTGATTTGGAGGCTGTCTTTAACAGGGTAATGCAGAAAAAGCTGGACAGGCCAAACATTTGGTGGGGAAAGTAAGTTGTTTTTTTAACTTGTCTTTAAGGGATACCATGTCTTTAGTGAATGCTTTACTGTTTTAAGTCTGTTTTCATGTGGGTTCCCCTTTTCTGCCTGTGGCAGCTAGTTATAATGTGTAGAACTTTTCTGCCTGTGGCAGCTAGTTTTTTATGTGTAGAACTTTGGTCTCTGCATACTGAGATTCAATCTTTACAATAGTTTTCCAGATGTGCCTTTACACTGCATTGAACTTGCTGAATATCTTGCCTAGTTTTAAAATGTGTTGTATGTGTCTTTGTCATGGTACTTAAGTAAATAAAAGGCAAGTACATGCTAGAATTGTAAATGTTACTTTTTTTTGAAGCAACTGGATTTTTTTGGTGGACTTGAGGAAATGGAGTAAATGGGAGAATCAAAATTAGCTTTATAATCTATCCTTTATTTTGAAGTTTATGAAGGACAGGCATTGCTGCCCATTTTGCTGCTGTCTGAAATGGCAGCTCTGATTCATGAATTCTTGAGTGAAGTTCCCCAGCCTGTATTGCCCTTGTGAATAACTAGGAGGATCAAAATAGCCTGTTTCTTCCTCTCCATCTATGGAATGCATCGCTGCGCTGGTACGACAGCCAACATAGCAGAAACACTACACTGCTGTAACACTCAGTGTAGCACAACTGCACCATGTGTCTTCCTGCTGAGGAAAAGCTGGAAGGTGTCTTGCTTCACGAATCTGGTACTGGCTGTTGCTTACTCATAAGGTGATTTAATAAGGTGTGTGGAAGTGTGTGGAATAGCTGGCTGTCTTGTGATGATCTCAAAGATCTGAGTGGTGGGCCTGTGTTCTCTAGCCTGTACGAGTCCTCTGATTTTCTGGTTGAGTTGCATTTGGAAAACAGCTTAGAGAAAGGAAAACAGCTTAGAGAAGGTAGATAAAACCCCAGTACTTTGCCTTGCTTCCTCATTTTTAAGCAGTCACTGGTTTTATCAGGAAAATGGGTTGTGTAACATCACTGTAACTGCTCACCTGCTGGAGGCACCCACTTTATGTCACATTGATTAACCAAAGGGGGTTGGACATAGATGTGCCTGTTACAGAACACGGGGAAGGACGCTGGCACTTACCTGGATCAAAACCCAGCAGTGGGTGCAGACAGACCTGACTGTTAATGTTGTATTTGTTTCTGTTCTGAGAATTTTCTCTTATTGCCCAAGACTGAGACCAAACAATAGTTACACTTTTAGCTGCTGTGTTCAATTAGATGTGTGCCCTACAGAAGTACAACCAGGAACTATAATTAGGATCACCACCTATTTCTTCCTTTTAATATTGTTTGTCATCAGTGTTACTGCAGTTGTTAGCAGCATCCATAGGTTTCACAGAGGCCTTTGTATACATCTCACGTCTAACATGCTCTTCAGTTTCAGACTCAATTGGGCAGTTGATCGAACTGGGAAATGGCAAGAGCTGGAGTACCCAAGTCCTGCGTATCCAGCCTTTGCTTGTGGGTCCGGCTACGTCATCTCCAAAGACATTGTTCAGTGGCTGGCAAGCAACTCTGAAAGATTAAAGACGTACCAGGTAGGAAAGCGTTGGTTCAGTTTTTCTATCTTAAACTGGTCCGGGGCATAGCACGGGTAGTGGATGAGTTGGAAAGGACATTGCTTAAGTGTTGGTGTTGGTTAATGCTGGCTTTTTGCAGTGCTTTTGGTTACTACACTTAGTGTCTTTTCTAGGTCCAAAGCACAGCTGTTTTGGACTGAGAACCTGTGGAGCTGTAATCTTGTTTTTTGTATTCTCTTCTTTGAAGAACAATGCATTATCACAGGAAAGCTGGGAGGATTAATTTAACACCTCTAAAATAGTCAGACATAAGTTTATGTAGTTACCACCTTTTACTGCTGGTACATGATGCAACTTACTGTAGTTGAAAGTCATACTTCATGCTTTCCTGCTGCTAATATCTGTATTTTTTATTTTAATGTGTTGTCTCAGGGTGAAGATGTGAGTATGGGCATCTGGATGGCAGCTGTAGGGCCCAAGCGATATCAAGTAAGTCTGAAGAAATTCTCTGATCTTATGGAAAGAGAACATGCTTGTGCTCCAAGTAACATAGGGAAAATGTTTTTTCTTTGAAAAAAAATAAATTGACATAGCCATTGGATTAAAATCCAGAAAAAACTTCTTAAGATATTTTTAAAAGAAAATACCAAAACTCCCACAAACCAACTCCCACCCCTCAAGTTCTCTGAATAGGTCTAGCAGATCAGAGAGGGCCACATACCTCTGATTGGTGACCTTTGTGTGGAAAGTTTGTTGCTAGAAACAATGAAAATCTGAATCTTGGAAGTAAAGATTGTTGAAGACTGAAGTCTTTGTAAGAAAAACTACTGAAATGGTTCTCTATCTAACAGGATAGTCTCTGGTTGTGTGAGAAGACATGCGAGAGTGGAATGCTCTCTTCCCCCCAGTATTCTCCACAGGAACTGAGAGAGCTCTGGAGATTAAAGGAACTGTGTGGAGACCCTTGCAGATGTGAGGAAAGATGATGGACTTGCCTTGGAAAACAGGGTAATTTACAACGATCATGGAAAAGTGTACATTTGGATTCGTTCTTGGAACAATAAGGAATATTAAGGTATCTTTTAATGTTGGGTTTCAACTAAAGTATAACAATATTTGCACATCCCTTTTGATAATTACAAGTGGACTGATACTATTCATTTTCTAGAGCATATGTGTTGATCTGACAAAAACCAAACTGTTTAAGATAAACTTCCTTTTTATATAAAATCAAAGACCTACTTGTAATTAATAAATGCACATAAGAATGCCAACTAGCCTGTCTTTTGTAAATTTAAGTACTACTGATTTAACTCAGTATAGAGCTGTACCAGGATGCAGGGGAGAGCTGTGCTCAGCACCAGGGCATCTGGTAGGTCTTGCTGCTGCAGGGTCTGTGCTGTCCGAGGGGCTGCCCTCATCCCTGCAGGGGCTGGGACAGCCAGGGGTTAGGATTTTATGTTTAGTTTGTTTATACCATTGTCATTTTAGATAAAAACAGTATCAAAGTTTGCTTATACCAAATCTTGAAGTACTGCAAACTTGGCCTGATTAGGAAGGATTTCTGACAGTTCAATGTGTTACTAGATATGAAGCTGAGGGTACACAAATGAAAGTGAAATAAGATTGAGGAACAGCACACTAAAGAATGTAAAATAAAAAGCGATGCCTGCAGTATGCTGAGAACTTATTTATACTGTGGTATGTTAATGCTGTAGGGTAGAATAAAGGTCTGACATGTTTTGACCTTAAATAGCCTAAAGCTGTGTAGATACTTCTACAATTACTGCTGTTTTACTTTGGTTTGCTTTAAGGTATTTTGGAAGTAGGTGAAAACAAAAAGAGCAAGTAGCCTCTTTCAGTGCAGCACTAATTTTGCCCTATTATAAGCAAAGACATCACAACTAAATCACATCCTCGGTTCAGTGAAACAAACTCTCGCTGCAGTGGGAAGGTATGAAATCTTGGCAAAAGGCTTAACTGGAGTTTTATTTAATTGAAGCATTTAAGCACTATTTGGTATCTCTCAAGTGAGACAATTCCTCCAAAAGTAAATGCTTTTGTGGAGACTGACAATTAAGCTTAGGAGCTGAAAGTATTATTGTATAGCCCTTTGGTGCCTGTATGAAGTTCACCTTCTCCCCCAGGAGTGCTGAGGCACGGGCCGTGCTCTCTGTGGGCAGCCTGTAACTCTCCTGCAGTTCCAGCGCTGGCTTCTCCTTCAGTCTACCAAGAGTTCCTTCTCACCACCGTACCAACACGCAGTCTCCATTCTCTATTGAGTAAAACTGCAAAGGCTTTAAGTCATTGTCTAATTCCACTTCTTTTCCTTCCAGCTAGAATAAGAAAGAAAAAAAAAAACCCGATCAGACTTAAACTGAAATCTGTTCCTGTAAACCAAATCTAGATCAGGCAGTCGCAGTCAGGGAGGATCTGCCATGTTAGAGGAATGAAATTAAGTCCTAAATTACAGCATGAAGACTGCCCTCCTTAAGTGAAATCAATTTCATTAGGTAATATTTTAGAACAAGCTATTGACCTTTAGCATATGCAGTATTTTATTGTTGAATTACCCATTTTTAACTCACTTTAGAACTTTCATAGGACAGTTTCAGTTCTGAACCAGGAATTTTAAGTAGGCGATACAGCAATCCTTTGACCCTCTGAATAGTCATAGACTCTGTCAAGGGGAAAGAAAGAAAGAAAAAAGTTATTAGAAAAATGCTGCTACTACTGAGCTGTAGCCAAGTACCAGTGTTTCAACTATACTTGCTTATAGCAACAGGGAAAGGCTGTATTGCTGCTTCAGTTCTAACACTGCAATAATGTCTTTTGTACCTGAAACCATAACTGCTAATATCCAATTGAAAATAGTTTAATCTCTGGTGGATGGGACAGCATGTGCTACTCGGGTTTAAGCGCTTTGATCCCCTAGACCAAATTAAAGTGTTACGGCTTCATAATTTACCTTTTCTGAGTTTGTATTTCCTACTTGCTAAACTAAGTGACCTTTGGGACACACACCAGTCAGGTTCTGACTACTTGCATCTGGCGACTGTTCCCTGAAGTTTTTGTTACCAGAAATTGGCTTTCCCAGCACAAAAAAATGAATGTCACTGTGGAACTAGTGCCATTCTCAGAAATGGTATTACATTAACTAGTCCCAAACAAACTGCCAGCAGTTGTAGAGTGGTTTATATTATGAAGTCAGTTACGAGAAGGGATATTTTTTGTAACGGGTCTTGAATGAGTAAAATGTAGTTTGTTCCAGAGGTGATTCCGGTGTTTGCAATAGATATACTCAATATTTTGTTTGAACTTTCACTTCTTTTGAAGCTTTATCTAAAGGCACAGCAATAGTGAGTTATTCCTGTAATACCACACATTGTACTTAGACAAATATTTTTCTATCAATCAAACATTTTTGTAAAAGCTGTATCTATCTGATTTTATGCAACTTGTGATAATAAATGTGATTTTTATTTTAGAATAAAGCTTGAGTAAGTCTTTTCTCTCAGACTCCATTCTGACACATCTTTCCAAAACACCAGTTTGATTTAGAACAATCTAAATACTACAGGCACTAAAACTTCAAAAACCAAATTTGATACAAGTCAGAATTAGGTATTTGACTTAATGTATTAGACATTAGACCTCAATATCTAGAACTGCAGATATTCAGATATTGAGGAGCTCTTGTACTTGGCTCTTACAACTTCATGTTCTTGTTATTTGGTTAACACATCCACCACATTTCATACCAGTTAATTAGCCTTTGATTGCCTCAGACACATTAATCATGAAACCAGCAGCGGAGTCATAAGACAAGCATCACCTTTTAATCTTTAAGCTGGACTGAAAGTAAGTATGAAGATCAGAAAAATAATGACTTTTTCAAACAATTTTTACCTTACAGTCTTCAGGGGAGAATCTTCTGGAGCTGACAAACCAGAGGCAACTGCCATTTTTTAATACAGTTATGTGAAAAGAAGCTACAAACCAACTACTTAAACACAACCCGAGACTTCTTACCTGGTAGCTTTTTCTCTACTGGCTTCTGTTCAGGGTTCTCAGGACATTTAATTGTTAAAGCTAAAGGAAGAAGGGAGAGGCATTAGTGAATGAACAGAGTCTAGTTTGTTTTTATCAATCACAAATTGTTGCCCCAGCTCAGCCTGATCTTCTAAAAAAGTTTGGATGATAGCCTCTATCTGTGCAGGTAAGATGGCATTTAGTCGTTCTCTACAAAATTAAAAGTAATTTTATTAAAATAATCAAGTTTTTATTCATCTTTGGTAAAACAGGGAAAATATTTTAAAACTGACTCCCCCAATACTTAACATATGTTTAGTCAAAAGTAGTAGCTCCCTAACATTTCTTGATTTGTAGTTACTTTTTAAAAAAACCTACAGTAGAATGAAAACTGCTTTCACAGTTTAAAGCAGGTTTTTGACCCTCAATGGCTCAAAATCCCTGGACAAGCACATTTTAAGGAAGTTATTAGCCTAATTCTTTTACAGACATTAAGAGACTCATCCTTAAAAAAGGTTTCTATTATATCTAACCAGCTAGATTCTTTGTTCTAGTTAGTCTTCTGCCTATATGTATTACAATGTAATGCCTTCAAATACTATTTTGCCCATGGAGCAATAAAAGGTTCAGGTCTTCTACCAACAGAAACAAATCAACTGTAAGTCTGGGGTGTAACTCTGTAACCTACTTTAATACATAGACAGCCCCAAACACCAAAGCTACCCATATTTGTCTTGACTGTCTCAAAGTTAAGAAGCTATTACAAAAAAAAAAATAATCAGAAATCAGTGCAGCTATTAAGGTTAAAATCTCAAATGTCTTCTGTAGAGAAGCCATTCACAGTGTCAGAAGAGAGTATTGATTACCTCTATTCTCCATTAAGCCTTAATTAAGAAAATCATTCTGCTTGGGCTGAGGGGGGGAAAGAGTACACAGAAGCAGGTATCTAGTCAAGCTCATTGAGACACACAGTTCGGAGACACAGAATTACAAACTGGGATTCTGTGACGTCTCAAAGGCTTTGGAACCTTTTGTTCTCCAGAAACACACAGGAAATACTAAGCTTGTAAAATATTTTAACTGCAGAAGGAACAATTTTGACCATTTCTGGCCTCTTACTCAGAAGCTGATTTTTCAGAGTCGAAGGCTGTCGTCCCTTCAGTTCTCCTTCTTCAGGTGCACCATATTCTGCAGAAGGGAGGAAAGGGCATGTAGCCGTGAACTTTCAGAGACTAAAACTCAACATCAGCCCTAAGAGCACAGCGGTGTTGGATGAGGCACAAGGGACACCGAGCTCCTGCATCGCTAAGTGCTGTGGAGATGAGCCTTGATCAGCTGCTACAGCCTTTTGTAGGGCCCACAGGCACATGGGGAGGGGTGGAATAGTTGACAGGCACATGGAGGTGCTGCTCAACATTCCCACTTTGAAAAAGCCCCAGATGGAGAAGCTGCAGGTGCTCCCAGGTGCCATCCCTGGGGCAGCAGTGCCCAGAAGGGTGCAGAGCTATGGGGCTGCCCCACAGAAGCAGGAGCCATTTGCACACAGGCCTGTAACGGGTGGGCTTCCCTAAGGCACCGCAACAGCAGCGCGGAAGGGAAACTGCAGGGAGCCCGGAGCAGCGCTGCCGCAAGGCCAGCAGGGAGGAAATGCTAATTTTACTGTGCTTGTACTTACTCAGACAAAGCAATGGGTATCTGGGATGGGCAGCAAGAAATTCTTCACTGGGTTTGTTTTTCTCTGGGTTGCAATTCCCCCCAGCTGCTAACCAGTCATTTCCAAATATTTTGCGATAATCAAGTTCTGCTCCTTTTCTTTCAGCAGGAAGGATCTGTACTGACACAGAAATGGCACATAATATAATTATACAACTTTCCACAGAATAAAATTTAATTAGTGACACTGACTGCTTGCTCTTACTTCATTGTGTTTTAATGCTGCTAAGAATCTTACAAGCCCAACCACCATCTACTGACTGCTCCATAAATGAATATCTAAGCAAAGCCATTACTGCATATGATGACATGAGACTGTTTTTTTTTTGTAGCTATGGAACAGATGCTGCTTCTGCTCTCTTTTATGATAAACAGAAGTTTGATTTGGTTTAGATAACACTATTTTCCTATTAGAGAAGGCAAATGCCTGTATTACTGTCACTGAAACAGATTCAACTACCCTGCTTTTTCTTTTGGCCAGAGTGTGGTTTTTGTTAACAATCCTGCAACTTCAGCACGCCTCGGGCCCCGTTCCTCCATCTTGTCCTCGTCCCCACTGAATTCACAGCCTTCACAAAGAGGGCAGGATCTTGTCACCCTACTGAGTGCCCCACTGACCAGGTAATGGAACAGTCAGGACGTTACTTTTCCTGCACCCAAACTAACAGGAATCTTAAAAGAAACTGAAAACAAGTTCTCAAATAATGACTTAATCTTTTTCCCCAGATTCATGCAATTTGTTGAAATATCACGTACCTCAGACCTGTTCAAAACCTCCAAGCCCCCAATTTTAGCAATAATTAGCTGTCTCAGGGTCTCTGGATTCTTCTCTGTGTCCATGATGGGGTTATTGTGACACTGCAGTGACCGCAAACTTGGCAGTTTATCAAGCTCATTGATAGATGACCACTGAAATGGAAGGGAACAGTCTTTTGAGGAAATATAAAATATAGTTCGTTTCAGACCATTACACAGTAAGATTGGCTTTTCCTGTACAAAGACCATGACTGAAACTATTCTTCCAGACAACAGAACCAGGTACTTTCCTCCTGGTCATCCAGCTGAGGAAAAACTGTGTTACATTTAAGTAAGTAAAAAAAAAAAAAAACAAAACCAAAAAAACCTGAGGAACTACTCAGCATTTTAGGTCATTCTGCGAGAGGAATTTTGGGGTAGCAGAGGGATATGACTTGCTACTGTAAACATGTTGAACTGAGAGGTTAAAAAATGTTTTTAAATCTTTAAATTATGCGTCTGTGTTAATCAAAGCATTCAATAGTTGCCTCAGGAGCTTACATGTACAATAAAAGAAATTTTAAAGCAGCAAATTGTAAGTTAGTCTTAAACAAAGATACACATCTTTACAAAATGGGAAACTATCACAATTAACCTACCTGTGATATTTTATTGCCATTTATTGCAAGGTGTTTTAGTGAAGGAAACATTTTAGTCTTGCATCCTAGGAAAAAGAGTAAATACACAAGACAATAGTGAAAACCTTAAATAAACAGAATGGTAAAGCTATAAATAAATTACTTTTACATACCAAATCCAGCATCAGGAAAGTTTATAGAAGATATTCCAGTGTTTCTAAGTATTAGCTGTTCTAATCTGAAATTTAATAGATACAATAATTACTGTACAAGGCACAGGGAAGTTTTTTGTAAGAAATAATACCTCCATTTTTTAAAAAACAAAAATCTAATATCTAATAAACTTCAGACATGATGCACAATCACTGACAAATGGGCAGCAGCTTCACAGACAGTACCCAGACTTCAGCAGTGTTCAGAGAATAAATTTTTCAGAGAATAACTGCAATGATTTCAAGCTTTCAAAACGGCTCCTGGATTTAAATGGTGTGATTTTCTAAATTATTTTTTAAAATAGCCTGTGGGTATTTAAAATCATGGCTGCTATTTTGGTGTACAGTGCAAGACAGCAATTCTGAAAATTAGCAAAACTATTGTATTAGTCCCACAATTTTCCAGTCACTGTAACTGAAGTGCTTAAGGAACAGACACCTCCTTTCCCTGGATGGTAGCCCCAAAGCCAGGAGTCACAGCTCAGGCCTGGAATTACCATAAACACACTGCAGGAAACCAGAAGAATCTGTGTAAGGGCCTTTACTACAGATGTTCTTTTGAGAACAGGGTTTTGCATTTTTTGGTTGGTTTTTTTTTGTTTGTTCGTTTTTGGTGGTGGTGGGTTGGTGGCTGTGACACTACTGAGGAACCTGCATTACTCCCTCATGGTCAGATCACTCCACACAAACCCCACAGTCATGTCATCTTGGATAAACCCCAAACGCTAATACATAAAGAACTTAGTAATGTGATAAATCACTTTAATTGCATAAGTATATAATGAAAACCTAATAACGTACAGCTTAAGAATGTGTTACTACACAACAAAAATAAAATAGCTCAATTAAATAATTCAGTTACTCTCTTCAAGAGGGCAAAATGCCTCTATTTCAAGATCCCACAAATCTTCCACACAACACCAATACTATCATATTTTAGTCAGCAAGGACTAGGGAGATAAATATCCAGGACAAAGAATTCCCAGCAAATGTGTTTAACAGCTACCTGGGGAGATGTGCTATTAGATGCAGCTGATTTCCATCCAGTAACTGGTTGTCTGAAAGGTCCAACAGCTTCAGGGTCTGCAGGACATTATCCGGCCTGCCACGTTGGGGAAAAACAAACACAGATGCAGAACATTTGAAGTTACTTGTTAATGAAAACACTAGTTCTCTAAGAATATAGCATGCAAATAATTGTGCATATTTGTAGATGTTTTGAAGTACAGCACCTGAAGTTTGCATCTTTTCTTTTACAATTATGTCATGGTGATGTAAACATTACAGGAATGTAACTTTACCTGCTTTGTAATTCACAGTGCATCAGTCACAAAGGACTGACAAGTTACTCACCTTTCCAAAACTGTAATATTATTAGAAGTAAGGTACAATTCCTCAAGTGCTGGCCATCCTGGAGCACAAAGAAGAACCTAAGAGCAAAACTTTATTTAATATAACAAAAGTTGGGGAAAATTATTCCGGAAATTATACTTGACACAGATTTCCTCAGAACAAGCCATAGCTCCCCAAAACAGAGAAACAAGTATTACGGATTGCCTGGCCCTCCCTTTCTTCCAGCTGGCTTGTTCCTGTGTCTGGATTTATCAGCACAGATGACATCAAAGGGGTTCTGCACAGTGACAGGACTTACAGGTCCCAGCTTGAGGCTGGAAGCTGCCCGACCTAAGACTGTGTGACTTGGAAACTGAGTTTATTTTATTCTGTAGGGTTGAAGTGATCGGATTTTCCCTACAATGAGGTGAGGAAATGGCAGGATATACTCGACGGCTAAAGTTCTGGAACTTCTGCACATCTCATCAGGTCTGACAGACTTTTATAATGTCTTAATTTATCAGAGCTTGAAGGCTTCTTTGTCATGGGACTGTGCCAGAACATGAAACCACTAAAAACCAAGAATTGCATAAAGTCAGCACATATCCTGAAGCTTTCAAGTACTCTAAGGAGAACAAATTAGTTGAAAAAGGCTACATATTTTTTGTATTTGATGTATTTGTTTGAAATCCTGTGTCCTGAAATTACATTAAAATTACTGTTTTACAGACTTATTTTTTGCAACCATCTAGAGCAGATAACACAACTTTTAAAAGTAAACACTTATTACGAAGTGACAGAAAGTGCTGGCATAAATCCCAGTTTTATATGCAATTGTGACAGTGTCAAAAATTTTGCAGTTCTAGCAAAAGGAGTTCCATAAGCACTGAACTGACTAGTTTTCTACAGATTTGTGCCTGTGAGTCACAAATGATTTTATTTTGCTGAGGTTTTTCTTGCGTGTATTCTCCAGAGTGGAGCTAAGCGTGACCTCTTCCTGCCACTCCTTCCTTGGTGAGGAAACTGAGAGGGACTCTTTCCTCCACCTAATTCCTATTTTCTTGGACCTTGTAGATAATACATTATTTTTAAAGCCCCGTCTCATTTCAAAATGCTTTTGAAATTGGCCAGGAGATTAAAAGTTTTTGAGATGCAGGAGCACAGACATACACATGCACAGCATAATGGCCTAATGCTTGTTTTTACAGGAGGTTACAAAGGTTACAAAGCAGTAACGTTCAGAGATCTGGACAATCAAATTTATAGAATTGTCTAGGTTGGAAGGAACCTTTCATGAGTCCAACCTAACACTGCCAAAACCACCACTAAACCACATCCCTCAGCACCACATCTACATGTCTTTTAAATACCTCCAGGGATGGTGACTCAGCCACTTCCCTGGGCAGCCTGTTCCAATGCTTGATAACCCCTTCTGTGAAGAAATTTTTCCTAATATTCAATCTAAACCTCCCCTGGCACAACTTGACGCCATTTCCTCTTCTTTTATCATTTGTTACTTGCTACAATTCAATCATTTATATAGCTAACCAATTCTCCTATAAACATCCACTATCCTAGACACCAAAAAGCCTCCTTTCCTCAACATTCCCTCTGTTCGAGCTGTATGAAGTTATACAGCTGAATGCATATATAAGTGTTTCATTATATATACAATACCAAATATTACACAGATCTCTTCAAGTAGTGGCATATGATTTAGGGCTCAACTGCTTCACACCCAAAAATACAAATCATCATCCAGCTACCATATCCTTAACACATGTAAACTTACAAACTCACATATAACATTTCCCACTCCAGAGCAAGAGTAGGAAACAGCAATATTTTATCTCTTTACTTTGGATAGTGTTTCTCTACGTCAACAAGACAGACCAAAATAGTTTATCAACTAGTGATGAGGAAGCATGAAAAGAAACCTGCAGAGTCAAGAGAAATTAGGTGCACGTTCACCACAGAGAACATCTGGAGGATTCCACTACAAAAGCCCTGCGCTGTGATGGACAGGACAGAAAAACTGCACAAAACTGAAGTACCAGAAGGCTTTTCAATAGACTGACCAAATGACTAGGAAATTGCCAAAACCAAAGGATAGTCACAAAACAATTCTAAGAAACTCACATTGCTGAATTTTTAACTATTGCTTGAAACTGCTTCCATACAGAAACAAAAATTCACAGATCTGACACCCTGACACTGAATTAACACTCAGGAAAGGCTGGGGGCTTGCTGTAGATAGCTGGTGGGAAAGAGGGGATGAATTGCCAGTGGAATAGCTACAGCTAATCAAAAAAAAAAGAAAAAATGAAATCCAAGACCTATGGCAAAAGAAATAAGACAATAAGAAACAATTGTTGCCACCTAAGTCCCTGTGTTTTCATTGTTCCTATGAATGTTCCTATGTGTTCATTGTTCCTTTCACATGTTCCTATATTTTCATTCTCTTTAGTCCAGGAAGCAAATAATATACATGGGAAAGGCAAAAAAGTGCTTAACATGAATCATCAAAGCTACAAAACAGAGAATAGCTGTATCAGTTGCTATCATATAAAATATTGGGATTTATGAAATGAAATTATTAGGCAGCAAGATCAAAACCACAAAGGGTATTTGTTCATACAGCACATATGATGTGCATATCAAAAATTTCAAATGGGTTCTTAATACTGTTAGATAAATAATGAAACAAAAAATTCACAAAGATTAATTAAATACAGATATATAGTCTCCAGCTCAGGAAGCTGCAAAATTCCAGATTACTTTATCATATAACTATCTTTTGCCTAGAGTTTTTCCCAACTACTTGCTACTTGCCACTTGCCAGTGTGAGAAACATGATCCTACACACCTCTGTTCTAACCCAGATTTTAATTTCACCCTGTATAACAGTAGATTATTTTATAAATACAAAATCTTAGCTTTTCTTCTTGGAAACAGAATGACAAATATAACATTATGATCTAAATGCTGAATTTAAAAAGTGTTTTTTTATGAATTCATAAATATGAATTCATTACTCTCAAATGCATTAATTCGATTTCTAACTGTAAGATATTTTACAGGACATGTTTCCCTCCTCAAAGGGCTTTATTGTGACTTGGTAATTTACAAATGTAGATGAAGTTAAATGCTTCTCATTAGACTCTTGTGCCAATGTACTTACTACATTATGCAGGAACTGCATTAGCTACTACATAACTACTACAGTTAGGCCACTGCACCTTTTCTAAGGATGATTACATTTCAGTTGAATAATACAGTGCATAGAGGTTTATTGTGCTTTCCTTGCCTCAAAAACCTAACAATACAAATAAAAACAAATCCAAGAAAGGTTATTACCTCTGCCCATGTTATCTCAGTTTGATTAAGTGCCAGAATCCTCAATTTTGAAAATACACTGGATGCAGAAGTAGATGTAGATGGAAATTTCATTTTGTTTTCACTGTGTAAAAAGAATAATTATTAGCATAATGAATAATTACATTTATTTAAGTGATTAATTTGATATAACACATACAATTTACACAAATACAATTTACACAAAAAAATTAAATAGTCACTGCCAAGATGTCATATATTTCAAAATATTATAAAATATCCTTCTAGTTATATTCAAATGTACTCTTTCCTCATTTAGTTTCCTACTTCATGAATGCATAGTTATTCATCTGCGGCCTCCTTCCTCCCTTTTCCTCCCCTAAGCTTTGAATATGAAAAGAGTGATTTTCATTAATATTAAATGAAACAAAGTCAGATTTTGGGCTTAAACTCCTTAGTGTCGATTGAAAATAAAGAGCCTACATGTCTATCCAGACTCCAGCAGAACAAAAGGATGTAAAATCCACTCTCAGCAGCAAAATATCACTATAAAATAGTTAAAAGATTCTCAGATCTGCAGCTTTTAAATTACTTTTTATTATTCATCCCCAAACAATTTTTTTCTTTCTTTCCTAAGGTCTGATCTATCTGCATATTATGGTAAAAATCTCTCAGTGTAGTTATACCTACATACTTACGGGTTAAATTTCCCCATTTAAACAAGCTCTTAGAGAGTGATGGATGTCTAATCAGTTTTATTCCTCTTCCAACCTTTCTCGCACAAAAAATTCAGTAACAGACTTATCTGCTAATGCCTTCCTTTTTTAATGTAAACAGAAGGTCAAAACAATAAAAACAAATCCAGACGGTTTCTGTTTGTAGTCATAAGTATCAGATTCCAGCATCAATCCCATTTTGCTTTTCAGTTTTATCACAAATAACTTCTGAAAACCCTTCAGTCTAGACTACACTTCTCAACAAAGAAAAACTGAAAAAAATTATTCTAGGTCAATTAAAATAAATTTTCTGCATGCTGATAATAGATAATGACAACATATGCTCGAGGCAAAGTTAGATTTACAAATAGCACCCAGGTTGCAAACAGCTGTTCAGTGCTAAATATTAAAGAAAATAGAACAGATACAACTATTTAAGAAACACATTTTTGTCACATTAACTAGAAAAACAAATATGAAAACTGGGGTCATTTTTTAATTAAATTAATTTGGTAAACATTTCAATTTAGCTGACATCACTTTCAATTGTTGTACAGTACATGTCACTTCATGTGACCCCAATGAAGGCTTTGGAAGCTGCTAATCTCAACACAGTTCTCCAAATAAACTTTTCAAAATAAAAAAAAAAAGTTGGATTTTGGGTTTCTGCCTTCAGTCCTATTGCCCTGCTGCCATCTTCAATGACTAGTATGACCTCCAAAACAGTTGAACAACTCTGCTTCAAGAGTCAGCAGTCATAGTGTTAATCTTATCAACAGAACAAACTTCCTTAAGTTGCAGCTCTAACATTAACCTCTTAAAATTAGTGGTTTAGGCTGCTACCTATTTACAAAGTTTAATCCATTGTGTTAGTTCACACCAGAAAATTATTCTGGCATGTGTTAGCTACAGTGTATAGGTGTGCACTAGAAATGTTCTTTATTTTTAAATTATTTTGTGAATTCTTTCTTGATTTGGTGGAATTGCAGCTTTATTTAACAACATCCTCCCTCCTTTTCTAGTGTCATCACTGTACAAGAGATCTTCCTGAGATCTTCCCCTAGATCTGTCACCACGATCCACAATTCTTATTGGCAACATTTCAGGACAGGAACAGAATGGGTCGTGGGATACTTAAGGCATTATGCATATTTTCATTTGGTGTCAAGACACTGTTGGCAAAGCATAATTCTTTAACAAAAGTGGGCTCCTAAATAAAGACTTGCCTGGGCAGTCAGAATATATCAACAATAATGAAAACCAGAGATAAAGTCTTAAGACACCTGGAATGATTTTAAAAGAAAACGAAAATATATTTACTTCACAGTTTTTCTACGTAGAAAAAATTTTCTGAGCTCAGGAGAAAAACCCAGACAGGTCTGCAAACCCAGAAGGCAAACAGATAGCTACTGCTAAACCTAACTAAAAAACGCTAAGTGAAATTTTTAAGTGATAAGGATGTGTTACTACTGCTTTCACAGATAGCACGCAAGCTCCTGCAGCAAAGCCCCTTCAAGGTCTGGGCTTCTTCTGAGGGGTCTGTCTGGCAGTGGGGTCCCCACACCGTGCCGCTGCCACGCGGTCCCTGCGCACAAGGAGCCAGGGTCTGACCTGCTGCACAAGCACACGTCTGCTGTGGGGCTGTCTCCCTGCTGCACACCAGACACTGCACACGCGCAGTGCGGATGCACACACGGCTTCAGTCAGCTCTGCCTTGGGGAAACTAAGCTTTAAACTCAAGAGAGTTAATTGTCTTGGACATCCCAGGGCATCTCACCACGCTGTAAAGTTTCTATACTCCCTGTTTCCACTCCGAGGAATTTTTTTTTTTACCCTTTGGTCTAACTGCTTAAAAAAAGTCTACAGCACCCTGTATAAATCTGTAATGCATTTTAATTCAGTCTCCCTAGCCAACAAACAGGTTTGCATAAAAATGGTGAAATCTGTTATGTAGAACACATTGACAAATGCCTAAACTCCTGTAAATGTTTAATGGCTGAAATCTGTATTCTGTTTTTCAAACAACTGTGATTTTTTTTTTAATTTTACAAAACTCCAGTCAACATCCATCTGTCCCAAGCACTTCTCCAGAATTTAGCTTTACATAGATGCAAAGCTCCAATGGTTCTACTCTTTCCTTGAAAAGGGATGACTGAAAAATGTAGCACACACATGAGCTGCTTAAGGACAAGATTTAAAAAAAATATATATTTAAAAACTAAGCTCCCATTAAAATGAGTATTGAGGGATCCAGTTACCTTCAGAAAGCTGACCCAGTATCTAAAAGAGCCTCTTCTTTTTTGTCCCTACCACAAAGGAACAGAAACCCAACTACGAATGTTCATACCTGATATTAAGTACTTCCAGATTTTGAACTTGAGAAGCAATAGCTGTTACTGTCTCCCAAGAGGATATCAGATTTTTTGATAGATTTATATGCCTGATATCTGAAAGTTCACGTTAAGAAAAAGAAACATCCCGAATCTGAACTTCCTTTATCAGAAATTAGAATTAGGGTTTGGTTTTAAACCAAATAAAGAGAAATAGATTACACTAAGAGATACTACTGCTCAGTTACAGCAAATTTAATTTTAATTTAATTTTTAATTTTTAATTTGTGGTATAGAAATGGCTTATAGTTTCATAAGAGATCTTAACTTTACAAATCCTTAAATGAATTAATTTCTGTATTGACAGGAACTCTCATCTGCCCTTATAATGAACAAATAATACTTGTTTTGTATTTCCGTAACATCACTATAACATGCAGTATATTGAATAAATTATTTATTATATATTGGAAACATCTGGTGCCTACAGAACATATCAGTTGTATTTTTACGGGGTGACCTATTCTAGACTTAAATTAAAAAAAACACAATTGCTTGAGCCCTCTGAAATTGCAGTCACAGTTGCACCCTATGACAATATTTCTATTTTTATCCACAATTTGCATGCCCTCTCAAAAAGTGCAGACATCTACTTTTTAACCCTGTAAATATTGCATTAATCTTCTAAATATAAACTGCAGTTTCAAAAATATTTAAAAGGATACAAATATCATTCATTGAAGTGAACACTTGGAATGCTAAAACATGTAGTTTATTTGCGGTATCATGCCACATAGCAAAAAAGGATACTAGCACATGTTCTGCTGATTTCCTCCTTCTGACCAGCATGGCTCACTGCACACTCACGCACCGAGATATCTACCAGTTGGTTCAGTCGGCTAAATGAGAAAGAACATTCTGTTAAGTAATCTTCAAACAGAAATAGATACGTTATATAAATACCTGGCTGTTACAACTAAACAATATCCTCTTCATACATATCATCTCACATGTATCTCAATGTGATATCATATCACATTGCTACATTGCAGTGTCTTTCTTGCTCAAAACCAGACATTTCTGCTCTATTTTTTGCCTTTACACAGCTACTACAAAATAGGTCTGGTTGAACCACAACCCTCACCCTCCTCAAAAAATGTAACCAACTCTCATCCAACTGAAAAAAAGAGTGATAAAACAGACCACGTATAGCTCTGCAAATTGGAACTCAATTAGAGGTTCCAAGTTAAACATGTTTCTTGTAATACTTTTTGCAAGAGGTCCCAAGTTACTTGGTCATTCTGTGTATAACTTATCAAAAAAGACAAAGCGTATTTTTGACTACTTAGTATCTTCTGGGAGACAAAGGGAGAATAGCTGTGGAACATCAGCTCAGGAGGAGACTGCCACCTACTGAACTGATACCTCTGCTGCCGGAGGTCATTAAAACTCCCATTTATTACACATCATTAAGTTTCTTTTTTTCTTTCCTTTTTACACTTCCAGATAAGTGAACATGACATAAACTGACAGAAAGACTTCTTCACTAGCAGTACAGTGATGTTCTGCTTTCCCTCTCTCAGTTACAAAGTCACTACTGATATGAGTAAACAAGGATGAAACGAAATACTGTACAATACTAAGAAAAGATTAAAATAGATCTATTTAAAAAGGACCATGCATGTGTATAATGATTGCCAATATCATGATAATTTATCTCACTCATTCCTTCCCAAATATCATCACCACCTACTTTATGAAATCAAAATTAATATTGTGAGCAAATAGTCTCAGTTCCTATCCATAAACCACGTAAATTAGGAAGTCACAATAGGGAAATTTCTTGTCTCTTCCACCGTAGTGCAGTTTGGCTTACTTTGAGAGATTTGACAATATTTATGCAAGACAGTCAGCTTCCTTTCCTTACAGTTGAACTACTACTTGACTAATCAACCACTAGGAACGTTTCTTAAGATTTCCATATATTACACTTGCCTTTGTTGTTCTGCAATAGAATCCATGCCAACAAATTCCACAGTCTTCTTTCCAAATACTAACGTATTCTCTGTCCCGTGTTGAACATCTTGCTCATCACTCAATCCATACCGATTCTTTACTGCAGTAAGAAAATCTACTCCAAAATTTGCCTTATTTGGCCGGATAAATGATCCTCCTTTAGGATGCCTAGAACAGAGCAGCCAGGAAAAGGTGAAATGTGAACAGTTATCATAAGAATGAATAGTCTCAAATGTAGTAATTATCACTTTTTTTTAAATACTTGGAACCAAAGCAGTCAAAAGGCTGACTTTAGACATCACTGTTCCCTATCAGTGAGACCAGGTAAGATTTGCAAAGTATCTTTGATAGTATTTGACCAAGTTCACATTTTGAGATGCTATGAGGATCTCCAAATGTACTTACACATCAAAATCACAATGTCAGTGCAATTATTAGAAATAACTACTCTGCTGTTTCCAAACTCATTATGAACTCAGTTCTCCCAAAAAATTACATTTCAACCTATGGATAGACATAAAGTTACCTAAATCACACAGCAAATGTGTCTGGAGTCTTACCACAGCCTAAAGCCCGTAACAATACTCAGACTTGTCATTGCCTCACTATATTTGCCTAGAATAATTCACTTGTAATTCTAAGAGAATGCAGCCCTGTCCTTCCATCCACACAAATGACACAAGATGCAAATTGTACCACTTGGAACTCTTACACAAACTCAAACTTTTAAAAATGCCGATACTAACTCAGTAACAATTTTGAAAACTGAATATTCAACAGACTTATCCAGCTAATATATGTCCTATGAAGTTTCTTAGTTCTTCTTGAGCACTGAAAAAACTATATGGCATGACAATTTCTTGCCACGCAATTGCTTTGACAATTTCTATCAGAGTTAGCAAGGAAGCACAGTATCTAGGAAGAACTGGCAGAGACAGGTTGTGGGAATGGTATCACAGAGCAGATGGAGGATCTGACAGGAGGATGAGCCAGAAAACAGCAGGAAGAAAACTGGTAGTTACGATTACCTATCTACTTTCCAGCTGAGAAGAGTACAGGCTTTGGTTGGAAACTACCCAGGAGGAAGAAATCACTTATGTAAATAAAACTCCTCTTTTCAAAACAGCATGTAAACGTCAAGGGCCTAATTAGCAAACCATAATACAAACCACTAATGCTACAGAGTTCAAAATTCTCTCAGAAAAACGGTAACTAGAGAGCCTGAATTCTCCTACCTATTACAAGTAGATGGAATAGTTTGGGCACCATATATTCATATTTTTATTTAAAAAATCAGTACTGGAAATTGCCCGTGTCAGTTCCATTCATTAACATTCTAATACTCATTTAAGTACTCTCATACCCTAAAGAAGGAGCTGGGTAGAAACCAGGTATTATTTATTTACTTTGAAAATAAGTCTAAAACTAAGTTTAGAGCAAAATGATTACAAAACAAGCAGAAAGGAATGGTCTCAGAGAATGTAAATCCAGTGTGTATTTTCATGTTCAGTAAGCATTTTCAATTATCTGCATTTTTAATCCAGTAACCTTAAGTATTGTCTTCCATTCATTTGAAGTTCTTCATAGCTTGCAAACATTTCGGTAATTTAAATGTAATACTTAAATCTAAAAATTATATGACTTTTTTAACACCACTTCTTAAAACAGTAAATGACATTTTCACTATCATAAGTGTAACATCTCTTACTTGTGAAGTGCATCACTTTTGCATTTAATTAAGTGAAACAGCTTCATAGATGGCAGACAGTGCAGGATTTTACTTGGGGCTCTGTAAAGAAGACTCTTGTTTATCTGTAATTCACCCTAGGTCCTGCCGTATGTTTATTCCAATATTTCCCTATCATCTTGATTCTCCCCATTTTGTCATTGCCATCAACAGTTCTGCTACTTTTCTTCCTCTGCTCTCCCCAAACCTCTCACCAGAGCTAATCTAGACCCCCACATCTGCATCCCTCCTATCATGCCGTTTATCCCTGGCACAGCCAAGCCCTTTGAGTCTCTCCATCACCTAACCCACTCCTAAGCTCATTTCTATCCTCGCCGGTCACCATTTCTATTGGCATCTCCTTCCTCAATGTCTTTGCAGTTCTATCCCTAGGAAAAAATGCAAAAGAAACTAGCTCCTTGCCATTTGAAGCTACAAGAAAAGTATGGTGCTTTTCTCTCTCAAGACACTTCTGTTTTTTATTTTGATCATAGCAAGATCAAGGGGTTTCTCCCTCCTGTTCCTATGACTTCCAAGCACTATGGATACTATCTTACCTAATGTATACCCAAATCCATTCCACAGCCTAAGTTTGTTTTTCAGTTCCATTCTACTAATTTGATCTACTTTTTCAAGAACTGTCACAGAGAAGGACAGAAAAGGAGGCTGCAATAGGAACCTATTTTCAGGCAAAGTGATTGTGTGTTCAAGGACAGAGATCACTTACCTGTAACTCATTTTCCCTAAAATACACTGCCTGTATTAATTTTTACACTAGGGAATATGAACTGTGCAGTCCACAGGTACATATTAAACAACAACGTACAGCACCTGGACTCTTGAAAAAGCACACCTATTACCAATCAGTTTCCATAACTAGGAACTAAACAGATAAATCCTAATCCAAAGAGTCATCCAGCATGCATATCATGAGACGGAAGAAACTGCAGACTACTGATCAACCTGAATTAAGCTGAACATGCAGAAGTCCAAAACCAGGGATTTTGCTCCCATGTGTGTAAAATGCCCTGCAGCCAGGACAGTGCACTGTGCAGAAATGAAGTGGTAGAAGATACACCCCAATTTCCTTAAGAAGAAAATCTGAAATACACCCAAGTGGGTCTCTGACAACCAGCTGGCTCTGATTAATACTGACACTTGTTACCAACGTTTAAAACAGACCCCAATCTCAGAAGCCAGCTTGTAGGACACTTCCTATTCATGACTCGGTAGCCTGAAGCCCATCTGCTAGCATGCTCAGGGCCCTTGAAAGATATTGATTAAAATTTAGATTACCTATCAGCATTCCCCCTTTGCTAAATGGTTAACCATTTCCCTGAATAAAGATGAAACTCAGAATCATTCTTCTTTGCTAACGTAAAACAAAGTGGGGTCACTGTTCATCACTACAGGTACATGATGGCTCTTCATATGCTAGAGAAATGCCACACACATGGACTGTACCTGAAGAATACCACAATAGTACATAAACCACGTTCTGCCAACAGTTACACACTTTAGCTGTCTGACTGCAGAAGCAAGCTTCTGAGCCAAGGACAGAGATCTCAGCTTTATCAGCCTAGATAGTCAAGGTGGATGGAAGGACTTCTTTGCCCAAAACTGGCTGTTTGCAATGATTGTCACGATGACCGGGGCACACACACTGCAAAGCTCACAAGGTATCATAAAATATAGCCAGGTGAATCCATGCACATCTTTTCTAGACAGGCTCTGAACAGATCTCTTCCTTTCAGGGAAAGGTGCTCAACAGACCAGGCTTCTTTTACAAAAATCTACACATTGCAGTAAAGAAAAACCTTCAAGTTTTAGAACAGTCTGTGGCAGCTGTGGTGTAAGTGGTTGTAAGTGACACCTAACACTAACCTGCGATGGTGTATCAAGTTCTTGACTGCATAGCAGAAGCTTTGCAAACACCAGCAAGTACCTGAAGTTCTTGCAAGTTCACCTTAGTCAAACAGATATGACAGCTGAGTCTGAGCTTTCACAAAACAAGGAAAGACAGACAGATACCTGCAGTTCCAGATGCTAGCTTAAAGTTCCCCTGGTGCACGGGACATGTTTGAATAGTGGTTAGGGACAACAGTTTTGTTTCAACACTGTTCTATTGACAGCAGAGAGCAGAAGTCTCTGACGGGTACAACTACACATTCAAAACTTCCTAACCAAGACCACCTGAGGCTAAAAGGAATCCTGGGAATGCACTCCCCATTTGCTAAACAGCACTCACTTTTTCTTCATAGATGCCAAAATTATATTGACATCTTCCTGCAGTTGAAGAGTTTGTGTATGCTCTAAGTAGATATTCCTGGAGGTGAATCTGTCATTCTTGAGGGAGAGCGAGTATAATTTAATATGAAGATAAGCGTCATGGAAACAGTAACATTTGATTGGTCACATTGCTATCTGTAAATTTAAAAACATGTCCACATGCAACCTATAAAACTCACTGAAGAAGGAAAATCTCAAAACACCTAATGCCTTTACCAGGATAACTTGGCATTTCAGGACTATGCAAATATACAAAAGTCAAAGTTCCTACAGAAGAAAACTTATTAAAAGAAAGAGAAAAAAGGCCACAAAGATCTGAGAAGTAATTGCAATTTTGCCAGGCAGAAAGCAGCACAGAAACAAGCTTCACTATACTTCCCTCTGTTTCTCTAGCTTGCTGTGAAAGTCAAATCAGGAGAAATGGATTATAATTGAATACAGTCAGTAGTTCTAGTATCTGCTCAAATATCAGGATTCCTCTGGAAAGTGATCTCGGAAGAACAAAACATACTCCTTAGCGGGGGCAGGACGTGTTCCTTTGAATTATGACTCAAAGTACTCTAAAAGTGCAATACAGCAGAATGTAACTCCCATCTTGAGAGGTAAGCAGAGAAGTATGTTACCTACTGCTGGGGAATCCACACATCTCCCCCAGCAAAATGGCAAGGATAAAACCAGCTGCTAAAATGGAAATGCCTGTGTAAACACTATGTGTGAATGGAATACTCAAAACTGACTGAGGAGGGCTAAGGAGAAAGACGACTCTTCTGCTAGATTAAAGAGGGCAGGACTCCCATTTGGCAGGAAGCATAAAAGAAGCTTGAACATCCGTAACTGTGGGGAGACAGAAGAGTGTACCAGAGCAGCAGGGAAAACCTGGTTTGATGCCATCACAAGTCACACCACCAGCAGCAGATCTCTGCCCAGGCCAGACAGAGCTGCCTCCTGGTCAGATGCTGAGGTAAGACAATGCCCAGCAAGGACAGGCATCATGGGGAGCAACATGTACACCCCACATCTAAGTGCACATGGGTGACCTCAGGGGTGCTTTCTACCAGCATGCATGTTAATAGACTGGAGGAAGCAGCGCAGGGACACAGAAGCTGGAGCACCCACATCTCCCACTTGCATTCCCAGGGGAGGTGTGTGTTCTTGTAAGCCACATCTCCCAGGGCAGCATGTGCATCACACTGTGTGAACGGGTTTATGGATTAAGAACTTACTTGAAATCATACTCATGTTTCAAAAGCTGTACATAAATTTTAACACTTTTAAGGCTTGATTATTCCTCATTTCTCTTGAGGAACTGTAGGACAGTTTATTTTAATTACATGACACACTACTGCAACTGGCAGCTAAAATAATAGCTTCCTCTGTTATTAGGAAACAAGACTTTATTATCAGGAAAAAAAATACACAAAAATGCCACTAGAGTATGCATTGCCGTTTCCAGCTAATCCAGAGTTGATTAACATGCTCATGATGTCAGCATATTTTGAAGTATGGCTGTTTTGTTCTTTAGTTCTCATATTCTTAAGAAGTTTAATTAGCACCACATATATAGGACCCAGATAAATGTACTGCCATGAAACATGAAAGTTCAGGTCATATTTCCAAAAACCTACAAAGACGACATACAGCTGTAAGCAGACCTACTGATTTACCCAAATAAGGACTCAAAGAAGATTCTCTGGTAATGAGAATCTCAAAGTCAATTTTGCTGTTCTCATATAATCTCATTTTGAAATGTACCTCTGAAAGATTTATTTTTTTTTGAAAAAGCATTCTTTTCAAAATTACCTTGAAAAGAACTTTAAGATGTCCTTTAGTTGCATTTGTTTACAGTACTAGCTACTCCATCAGCTGCTTCTGCTTATCAGAATTCAGGGAGCAAAGCAGGCTTGTAAGTAAAGGATACTACTGATAAGGTTTGAGGGGGAAAAAAAAAAAAGAATCAAAATTTTATTTTTGTGTATGTATATACATTATATAAAGAAACATAATTCCCACACACCCCCCTTGAAACAGTAATAGTAAAGAACTGACATTTTAGGTTGTGGGGTGGTTGTTTTATTTTTAGCATCTTTTTGATAAAATAAGGTAACCATTTTTACCCACATCTGCATATATCTTCCCAATTGGTAGATGAATTACAAACCTGTCTGCACACAGAAAGCTATGTCTGTGAGTGATAGCTGACTGCTAGAACTATTATTTATTCTCTTAGTCTCCACAAGGACTTTCTCTGATTGGAAGAAAGCAGAGTACAAGGAACATATATTGTAAGAACAACATGTTTAAAGACCACTATATTTGAATTTTTTAGGGGTATATGCACCTTCACTCAAAAAGTTGATTCTTACAAGAATTGAGATCACCATCTCAGATTGCATGTCCTGTGAGCACACTAATGGTTGCTAGAAAAGCAAGAGTCTATACACGTCTATAAGTATTACACACACACACACACGTAAAGCACTCAAGTTTCTGAACGTGTTGTGGATGGTTTTCCAATTGCTTCTTCTGTACAGAGAGATTCAGAATGGCCAGCCAATTACTTTTATTATTTCTGCTACTGCTAGAAAAGCAAGAGTCTATACACGTCTATAAGTATTACACACACACACACACGTAAAGCACTCAAGTTTCTGAACGTGTTGTGGATGGTTTTCCAATTGCTTCTTCTGTACAGAGAGATTCAGAATGGCCAGCCAATTACTTTTATTATTTCTGCTACAGCAGAATATAACTAGCTTCAACTAAATTCAAAGCCTTTAAGAAGCAACTTCTGATAATACAATCATTCAGAAGACACAGTTGCTCTGAGACCATAATTTCCAATTCTTTAGCTAAGAAAAATCCAGTAGTGTTCAATTTTTTTCTTGCATTAAGTGTGCTTATCCTCTTTCAAGTATAGCTTTTTTATTAGTAGCATTATTATTATTATTAGATACAATGGAAAAAACCCAGTCCTTCCTGACGGGTGGGATTTTTTTCCCCTTTATTTGTTTTTCTAAAGAACAGATTTTGTTTTATTATCTCATTTTCTGATGATGAGGTAGGGCTTCTACCTCACACAGTGTTAAGAAGATCCAGACTAAGAATTCTGATTTGCACTACTGAATGTGATCTACTCCTTTCCTGGTTTTGCCTGTTTGGCTACAGGTAAAGGATAGTATTCCCAGAAAAGATTTCACAATAGCTACTTTTTAATTTTGGATTATTTAATAGATAAATTCTTCTTCTGATTTAGTCCAAGACCAAACAGGTCTACTTGCTGGCTTGAGAACAACTTTGATCTTAACTGATAATGAAGCAGCTTCTTTAACAAGTCCTGAACTGCTGTAAGGGTTCAATAGAAATACAACGGCCTCCTTTGCTACATCAAGGAATTCCATTTATCTCAGCAGACCTTTTGGCAGTGACAAAACTAGACCTACTTTCTCCACAATATAGAAATAATAATTTTAATCTTTTTTTTCTTCTACATGACATTTTATAGCAACTGTTCTGAACCCCTTCCATATCATATTCATGCTTTTAATGATTCTCTTGGAAGAAATTCTCATAACAAGTTTTCTCTGTTGAATCATCCATTGAGAGTATGTACAAACACACCATGGCTCTGGAAAAATCTTTGAATCATGACTAGCCAAAGCTACTGAGACTCTGGAAAACTGTCACAATGTATTTCTCTTATTCCTTCACACTTCTCCAGTCATCTGCTATTAGCCAATGTCAGAGGCAGGAAACTAAGCAAGACACGCATTTGGACTGACTTCATCCAGCTATTCTTACAACTTTCATTTACATGCAAGTTGGAATAAAAAAAAAAAAAAA
>NW_015090922.1:24830748-24860719 GCF_001431845.1 Calidris pugnax
CAACACTGTTCTATTGACCGCAGAGAGCAGAGGTCTCTGACGGGTACAACTACACATGCAAAACTTCCTAACGAAGACCACCTGAGGCTAAAAGGAATCCTGGGAATGCACTCCCCATTTGCTAAACAGCACTCACTTTTTCTTCATAGATGCCAAAATTATATTGACATCTTCCTGCAGTTGAAGAGTTTGTGTGTGCTCTAAGTAGATATTCCTGGAGGTGAATCTGTCATTCTTGAGGGAGAGCGAGTATAATTTAATATGAAGATAAGCGTCATGGAAACAGTAACATTTGATTGGTCACATTGCTATCTGTAAATTTAAAAACATGTCCACATGCAACCTATAAAACTCACTGAAGAAGGAAAATCTCAAAACACCTAATGCCTTTACCAGGATAACTTGGCATTTCAGGACTATGCAAATATACAAAAGTCAAAGTTCCTACAGAAGAAAACTTATTAAAAGAAAGAGAAAAAAGGCCACAAAGATCTGAGAAGTAATTGCAATTTTGCCAGGCAGAAAGCAGCACAGAAACAAGCTTCACTATACTTCCCTCTGTTTCTCTAGCTTGCTGTGAAAGTCAAATCAGGAGAAATGGATTATAATTGAATACAGTCAGTAGTTCTAGTATCTGCTCAAATATCAGGATTCCTCTGGAAAGTGATCTCGGAAGAACAAAACATACTCCTTAGCGGGGGCAGGACGTGTTCCTTTGAATTATGACTCAAAGTACTCTAAAAGTGCAATACAGCAGAATGTAACTCCCATCTTGAGAGGTAAGCAGAGAAGTATGTTACCTACTGCTGGGGAATCCACACATCTCCCCCAGCAAAATGGCAAGGATAAAACCAGCTGCTAAAATGGAAATGCCTGTGTAAACACTATGTGTGAATGGAATACTCAAAACTGACTGAGGAGGGCTAAGGAGAAAGACGACTCTTCTGCTAGATTAAAGAGGGCAGGACTCCCATTTGGCAGGAAGCATAAAAGAAGCTTGAACATCCGTAACTGTGGGGAGACAGAAGAGTGTACCAGAGCAGCAGGGAAAACCTGGTTTGATGCCATCACAAGTCACACCACCAGCAGCAGATCTCTGCCCAGGCCAGACAGAGCTGCCTCCTGGTCAGATGCTGAGGTAAGACAATGCCCAGCAAGGACAGGCATCATGGGGAGCAACATGTACACCCCACATCTAAGTGCACATGGGTGACCTCAGGGGTGCTTTCTACCAGCATGCATGTTAATAGACTGGAGGAAGCAGCGCAGGGACACAGAAGCTGGAGCACCCACATCTCCCACTTGCATTCCCAGGGGAGGTGTGTGTTCTTGTAAGCCACATCTCCCAGGGCAGCATGTGCATCACACTGTGTGAACGGGTTTATGGATTAAGAACTTACTTGAAATCATACTCATGTTTCAAAAGCTGTACATAAATTTTAACACTTTTAAGGCTTGATTATTCCTCATTTCTCTTGAGGAACTGTAGGACAGTTTATTTTAATTACATGACACACTACTGCAACTGGCAGCTAAAATAATAGCTTCCTCTGTTATTAGGAAACAAGACTTTATTATCAGGAAAAAAAATACACAAAAATGCCACTAGAGTATGCATTGCCGTTTCCAGCTAATCCAGAGTTGATTAACATGCTCATGATGTCAGCATATTTTGAAGTATGGCTGTTTTGTTCTTTAGTTCTCATATTCTTAAGAAGTTTAATTAGCACCACATATATAGGACCCAGATAAATGTACTGCCATGAAACATGAAAGTTCAGGTCATATTTCCAAAAACCTACAAAGACGACATACAGCTGTAAGCAGACCTACTGATTTACCCAAATAAGGACTCAAAGAAGATTCTCTGGTAATGAGAATCTCAAAGTCAATTTTGCTGTTCTCATATAATCTCATTTTGAAATGTACCTCTGAAAGATTTTTTTTTTTTTGAAAAAGCATTCTTTTCAAAATTACCTTGAAAAGAACTTTAAGATGTCCTTTAGTTGCATTTGTTTACAGTACTAGCTACTCCATCAGCTGCTTCTGCTTATCAGAATTCAGGGAGCAAAGCAGGCTTGTAAGTAAAGGATACTACTGATAAGGTTTGAGGGGGAAAAAAAAAAAAGAATCAAAATTTTATTTTTGTGTATGTATATACATTATATAAAGAAACATAATTCCCACACACCCCCCTTGAAACAGTAATAGTAAAGAACTGACATTTTAGGTTGTGGGGTGGTTGTTTTATTTTTAGCATCTTTTTGATAAAATAAGGTAACCATTTTTACCCACATCTGCATATATCTTCCCAATTGGTAGATGAATTACAAACCTGTCTGCACACAGAAAGCTATGTCTGTGAGTGATAGCTGACTGCTAGAACTATTATTTATTCTCTTAGTCTCCACAAGGACTTTCTCTGATTGGAAGAAAGCAGAGTACAAGGAACATATATTGTAAGAACAACATGTTTAAAGACCACTATATTTGAATTTTTTAGGGGTATATGCACCTTCACTCAAAAAGTTGATTCTTACAAGAATTGAGATCACCATCTCAGATTGCATGTCCTGTGAGCACACTAATGGTGCTAGAGTCTATACACGTCTATAAGTATTACACACACACACACACGTAAAGCACTCAAGTTTCTGAACGTGTTGTGGATGGTTTTCCAATTGCTTCTTCTGTACAGAGAGATTCAGAATGGCCAGCCAATTACTTTTATTATTTCTGCTACAGCAGAATATAACTAGCTTCAACTAAATTCAAAGCCTTTAAGAAGCAACTTCTGATAATACAATCATTCAGAAGACACAGTTGCTCTGAGACCATAATTTCCAATTCTTTAGCTAAGAAAAATCCAGTAGTGTTCAATTTTTTTCTTGCATTAAGTGTGCTTATCCTCTTTCAAGTATAGCTTTTTTATTAGTAGCATTATTATTATTATTAGATACAATGGAAAAAACCCAGTCCTTCCTGACGGGTGGGATTTTTTTCCCCTTTATTTGTTTTTCTAAAGAACAGATTTTGTTTTATTATCTCATTTTCTGATGATGAGGTAGGGCTTCTACCTCACACAGTGTTAAGAAGATCCAGACTAAGAATTCTGATTTGCACTACTGAATGTGATCTACTCCTTTCCTGGTTTTGCCTGTTTGGCTACAGGTAAAGGATAGTATTCCCAGAAAAGATTTCACAATAGCTACTTTTTAATTTTGGATTATTTAATAGATAAATTCTTCTTCTGATTTAGTCCAAGACCAAACAGGTCTACTTGCTGGCTTGAGAACAACTTTGATCTTAACTGATAATGAAGCAGCTTCTTTAACAACTCCTGAACTGCTGTAAGGGTTCAATAGAAATACAACGGCCTCCTTTGCTACATCAAGGAATTCCATTTATCTCAGCAGACCTTTTGGCAGTGACAAAACTAGACCTACTTTCTCCACAATATAGAAATAATAATTTTAATCTTTTTTTTCTTCTACATGACATTTTATAGCAACTGTTCTAAACCCCTTCCATATCATATTCATGCTTTTAATGATTCTCTTGGAAGAAATTCTCATAACAAGTTTTCTCTGTTGAATCATCCATTGAGAGTATGTACAAACACACCATGGCTCTGGAAAAATCTTTGAATCATGACTAGCCAAAGCTACTGAGACTCTGGAAAACTGTCACAATGTATTTCTCTTATTCCTTCACACTTCTCCAGTCATCTGCTATTAGCCAATGTCAGAGGCAGGAAACTAAGCAAGACACGCCTTTGGACTGACTTCATCCAGCTATTCTTACAACTTTCATTTACATGCAAGTTGGAATAAAAAAAAAAAAAAAGATTATTTGCTCATCCTCACATTGATAGCTTTAACTTTCTCAAGATAATTAATATGAGGGATTAATTTCAGAGAAAAGTCTCCTTACATTTTCCAAAAAACCAAAGCAAAAAAACATACAAAAGCAAAACCACAGACAACCAATTTGTTTTCTTGGTTTGTCACTTTCTTTCATGTTTTCAAACCCCTTCTATCAATTCTGAATGCTCACTGTCACAACATTTGATTTATATTAGATTCATTTCACTTGAATGAGCACTTGAACTGTTAGGAACAAACTGTAATCAAACCACCCTTTTACGGTTATTACCAGCCTTGGAAAGTAGGAGGTGGAAAAAGACCTAGAAATCTCTCCATTTCATCTCATTAACGTAAGACTGGCTGTGATCCAGTGGTCAAAACAAACATCCATGTAATGCCACATCCTTCCTCCAAAAGCTGCCAACAGAAAATGGTTGGGAAAAACATGACAACAGGGCAAGTGTTTTAATGATAGAGCCACAAAATACTCTGTCATCCTTCACCACTTCAGTGCTCAGGAACTTACTGAGCTAGCAGCCCTTAGCATTTAGAAGCCATTGATGACTTCTATTAATTCATCCAGTTATTTTTTTTAATTTACAAACTTTTATCTGCTGCAGTATCCTCTGACACGGAAATCAACAGCTTGCTGCTGTTAGCCTCAACCCTAGAGTCCTGTATCCCGCAATTTCAAACATGTTAAAGGCTCGAGTCTTTAAACTTAAATGTAACGCACATACATACTTTAAGAAAACGCACACAGCTACACTATGTTTTGTCAATATGCATGACATGTCACACCGCAAATTAACTCACCTGCACTTAAAATACTGTGTTCCTTCATAGGTACCATCATGCTTTCCTCTCTGAGGATCATCCCACTCCACACCAAGCCAAATTCCTGAAAAATATGGTAGGTAGATTTTCAAATTCATGGCATCAAAGCCATAGAAATCATGGTTGGAAAGAACCTCTGAAATTTATCTAGCCTAACCTTCTTTCTCAAAGTAGATTATCACCAGCACTAAAACAGGTCAGCCAGGTAAGTCTTTACCTAACCAGATCTTGAAAATCTCTAAAAAGAGAAAGATTCCAATTTGTCTGGGTAGCCTATTCTAGTATTGCAGTATGTCTGTAGAGAAAAAGATTTTCCTGCTGTCCAATTTGAACATCTCCAGCCAGAGTTTGTGGCCATTTTCCCTTATTATATAATCTAATACTAGTAAGAAGAATTTGGGTCTGTCACCTGTGTAACCATCTGTCAAACAGCTGCAGGCAGCTATTAGACACTGTTTAATCTTCTCTTTACCACAGTAACCAAAAGCCCAAAGCCCTCAACCTCTATTCACAATACACATATGTGGGTCTATGCCCTTGACTACCTTGGCAGCCCTCCACTGGATCCTCTCGAGTTTATCCACATCCCTCTTGATTTGGGATGGTCCCAAACCAGACACATTATTTCAAGTGTAACCTTATAAAGAACCCCTGTACCCAGAGGGGGATAACAGCTTCCTTTGATTTGTTTGCCATGTTCATTGTCCTAAGGTAACTCAGTACAACACATACCGTGCTTGTGACGAGAGCGCACTGTTGGCTCATATTCATGACAACATCCACCTTAACTCTCAAGTCCTTTACAACAGACCCTACGGGTTGCTAGTGCTTCCCGGTCTGTATGGATACACGGGTTTATCTCACACTACATGTGGAATTTTATCCTTCTAGAATCTTTAGTCCCATAAAGTCCATAAAGCTTGCTCTGGATTGCAGTTCTACCTTTTGTCTCACCAGCGAGTTGAGGGTGAATGCTGTTCATTATCTGAGACACTGATAATTATGTTAAACAGTACAGACCCCAGCATTTATTTCTGTAGTACTCGTGCATTACCAGATATCAAGTAATGGGTTACCACTTACTCACTTGACAGACCTGTGGACTTTCAATCCACTTAACAGTCCATTCACCTGGCTTGTATTTCTCCAGCTCTCAAATAAAATTCTTTACAGAGACACTGTTAAAAGACTCACTAAAGTCTAGGAATACTACACCCCCCATTCTCCCTTTGTCCACATTTCCAGTCATATCATCACACAAGGTAACCAGATTTGCCAAGCACAACTTGTTCTTTACAAGCATCAAGTATTCCAAACCACCATCTTGTCCTTCATAGGCTTGGAAATGGACTCCAAGGGAACATGCTATATGATCTTTCCAGGAACTGAAGTGAGGCTGATGAGTCTAGAGCTCCCTGGTATCCTTCTTGCCTCTTCTACAACCATATGCAAGGTTAGTCTCCTTCCAAGCATCAGCGATCTCCCCACCCTGTCACCACGATTTTTCAAAGGTGACATATAACGCTCTCACAATCGGACTGATCTTTCAGCAAGCTGGGCTGAGTCTTATTTGTCCCAATGAATCTGAATATGTTACCAAAGGAGCCCCTAGTCTGCTGACCTGCTGCTGCCTGTCTGTCCCTCTCCTTCCCAGACTATGCCAGCTCAAAGACATCAGGGACCAGGCCATTCGTGAAAACTCATGGAAAAAGGAAGGCACTAAGATCTTCCCGCTATAAGAAAAACTGTAACCAATTCCAACCAAAAGTACTCCTTATGCTCCTTCTGACAGCTCTACAAAACCCCAACAACTTACCTAGGTTAGAAGTTGCCATGTTTACGCAGGAACAATGAGGGAAAAAACCCAATTTCTACATCGCCACATTCTACTAGACATTATTTTTGTTTGTTTTAAATTAAGGAAGACACAATGAGAATTCTGAGACCGACTATTAGCTGTAAGCTCGCCGGGGGTGCCGCTTACCCGCCGTGGGAGGCACAGCGCCCAGGTAGCGCACGGTGCCGTACTCCGCGCCGCACAGCAGTCGGTGGCCCAGCGCCTCGGGGGGCACCCCGGCAGACATCCCGGGGCCGCCGGAGCCCCAGCGGCTCGCAGGCCTGCGGAGAGAGAGAGAGACACACCCTTCGCACACGCAAGTCACCGCTTCACAGCCTCCCCGCCCCGCGCCGCCTTTTCGCTCCCGAAGCTACGGCCTGCCCTTCCAGCGACACCGTCCGCGGCCCCCACACGCCCCCAGCGCTCCCCCACACCGCCGCCCTCTCTGCCGGGGGCGAAGCGGTGGCAGGCGGCGGGCAGCCGACGCACCGGGCGAGAGGAGGAGGAGCAGTCCCAGGGCGGTCCCACACACCGGCCGCTCTCCGCACCTGAGGACCAACCGCCACCACCAACGGCTCCCGGCACAGCTGGCCCCTCTTCCGTCCTACGCAGATTGGCAGCTGCCACCCCGCCCCGGCGGACCTATCGGTGCGCTCTCATTGGTTCTAAGGCCCCAGTCCCGCCCTAGCTTGGCCGCTATTGGCGTATCTTCGACTCCGCTCAAGTCGTCGCAGTCACGGACAACACCCGCGGGGCGTCGCCGCCGTAGCGCTTTCTGGGTAGTGCAGTTCGTCGAGGCGGCCGCGCCTTGCGGGCTCGCTGCCCCTGGACTACACCTCCCAGGATGCCGCGGGGAGAGAAGAGTACGCTCTGATTGGACGAGCGGGCCCGAAGGCTGGCCGGGGCGGGGCTGGGGGGCGCGGCTGCGTAGCGCGAGCTCCCCCGGCCGGGCGGGAGGGGCGACCCGGCGGGTACCGGTAACATCCGACGCGCTTAGCACTCTCTGAGAAAAACATCAATTAACAGGAAGAGCCATAACAATTAGAGAACGCAGCGTCCAATGTATGTAGATTAACAGCAAAACCACTCCAGTGTATTGTTTAAGTAACAATTTGTGGGGAGCAGAAATTCAGTAGGGGCTCTCCAGTTTGACAGAGACAGGTATGACAAGGGCCAGTAGCTTTCACACAGTTCTGCAGCTACAAAACCAAAGCATCCTAGTTGACATTTGCCATATTCGTTCATCAGTGATGCGCTGCGTATTTCAAAGTCTCATAAACACTTAATTCAAACAGTATCACTTGAATTTTAGGACCACAAAGACTAAAGCAATCACAACAGTAAGTAATCAAGAAGCTATTTGAGTGCTGTTCTGCTTCATACTCTGCTCAGATTCTGTGATATTGATTACAGACATCAAGTACAGGTAACACTAGTATATTCCAGTCAAAGTAATCTGGATAATATGTAAATTCTTTGGCATGCTGATGGCTTGCATCTTCCAGCAACAGGCTTTGAGGGTGTGCTTTACTGTCTGGCACAAAGCAGCTGCTCCCCAAAGGGGTATTCCAGTGAAGATCTCTGTGCCTTCACCTCAGAGTCTTCCTTTGCCAAAGGCAAGGTGTTTTCTTAGGCCAACTACTGTCTTTGGAGAAGAAAAAAAAAAAACCAAACCCAAACCTAGTCCTTCTTCCATATATCTGGCAGTGTTGCTGTCCCATCTGTGCTCCAGAGCCCATTCATCTCCCGCAGAGGGCACCCTCCAACCAGTCTGTTCCAGTTCTGAATGACGCTGAAGCTGCACAGACTGCGGTACAAGTATGAAAGCAGAAACAATGGCAGTAAACCCTCTTGCTCTCCTTTTCTGACTCACTGTTCCCCAGGTATATCCTGAGAGCTTTCTTTGACTGCAGGTCAGGAAAGATGCTGAAAACAAGTACTTTTCACTCTTTCTGACCCCAGCAGTAGCTGAGTTACCTATTAAACACATTCTCAGAACCTGTACATATGATTTTGAATTTATGTATCTAGTATTTCTAAAATAATGAGAATAGCATAGCTTACTGTTTATTCTTTCCATCTTTGTATTTTTCTTCTGTTTTAGCACTGTAATCAACAAGTAGCTACAATTCATCCAATGTACTTGACAAGAAACACAATGCCAATAAAACTAGACCAATTTAACATTTTCACCTCATTACCTAGAATTGCAACTTCTGCATTTTATAAGCATCTAAATGAAAAAGAATTTAACTTCAGAATTTATTGAACATTCATCTTAGTTAGTGTAAACGATATTAGTATAAGATAGGTTTATAGCACAGTTTTTGCATTTCTTGGAATAGCAATGACAATTCTTCCACATGGTTTTTACTTTGATCTATACACCCCATCCCACCCACAAAAAGAAGAGAGCATAAGTAGCAACAGGTTCCTTAGTAAAAGCCACAGAGAGACTGTAGGAGTTAGTTCCATACTTCATGTATGCAACTATCTGAAATTCTATTTTTAAAGAACTTTGTGTTTTTTTCTCGCAGTTTTTTTTCTCCTTTTAATTTTCTCACATGGCCTTGGTGTCAGCCTGATTTTAGTAACTAATAAAAGTTGTTATGCCTCCCTCATCTAACAGAAGTTCACTGCAGAGTAAGATATACTAGATTACAGCAAGAGAAGAGGCCAGTTTTCATGTGTATTTCATAACAGCATAACAAAAATGTATGCGTTTGACATTGTTTCTTTTTACAGATTTCAATAACTATTGAGTGATTAAGTAACTTATACCATATGGTCTAGAAATAACTGAAACATCATGAAGAGAGTTACAATAACCTACTGTGATCCAGAAAAGATGCAACTGCTTACTGACGGCATGTAAGTCATATACCGATAAAGTAGAGAGTGTTTTCATGGATTATTGTGGAGTTCAAAAGCAGAAAATTATCTAGGGTTTCTCTTCACATCAGAGTTAGTCTTCCACACAAATTCACGTCAGGCTTTGCAGTGCTCTCTCTGGAACTGTCAAGTTAGACCTTCTTGGGGTATCTCCCACAGTTCTCTGTGCTGTTGTAAACTGAGACGATCAGTAAATGCCTTTCAATGAGTTAAGTGAGAACTTACTTGTTCCACAGGGCACACAGGTGAGGAATGCTATCAGGATTCACATGGTTTAAGCTGCATCTTTACTATAAATTTTGCAGATAATATGCTTGAATGAAAGTCAATTAATGAATCATGGATTACTCCTAGCCACATCTCACAAAGGTTCCTTCTTAAGTTATTTAAAAAAAAAAAAAAGCTGCAGAAATGGTAAACCCTGGTGCTCAGCTATGATAAGTTATTCAGGAAGGATGTTAATGTGAGGTAACAACCAAGTCAAGTAGGCATATAGCAGATTATTTTTCTTTAACAATTTTTTTCTTGAAGCCAGGGAAACATACAGTAATGAAACAATGCACTCTTTGTTTTATCTTATCTACATCTAATCAAAACCTTAAGATGATATATGCATATAGTTATATATGCATATAGTTCTGATAGTTATTTATATAACTATCAGAATAAATTTTTAACTCAAATATCTCTTCCATTCTATTTGGAAAACAAGACGGAAACCTAAGGGAAACTAACCATGGTCTTTAGCCTTTCCTAATAAAGTGAGCAGATGCTGTAAAATGCAGCAGCCTCAGGAGCCTGAAATAGGTTTTCTTATTCTCAAAAACCCTTTCCCTGGCTCTGCTCTTGCCTCTGTGCACCTGCCAGATCTGACATTCATCAGGCTCTCACTGAGTGGAATAATTCATTAACCCAGACAAAAATTAACTCCTCTCCCCCAGGGCTAGTGAGTTAAGTAGTTTCACAGAAAGGCCTAATGAACATTACCAAGAAAGCAAGAGGCATTGAGAGCAAATGGGTAGGAGAGAGAAAGGAGCACCAGCTACATGGGACAAAAATAATTTATGGCAGTATAAAATGTTACATGCTTTAGGTTCTTGGGAAAAAAAGTTTCTGGCAGTTCAAGATTGCAGAAAATCTTGGATTATTTTTGTGAAGGCATACGATAAGCCAAGATTGAACATTTCAAAAGCAGACTCAGACTATTTTGTTTGTCCACGATGCTATTGTGTGTGCTATGGTATTAGTAGTAAAATAGAAATATAGCTGAGAAAATAAAAGAATTACAATGAGAGTACTGAGCAAATAATACAAAGAACATAGTAAATATCAAACCTGAAACATAAAATGATAAGATTAAGACAGAACAAAGAGGAGCAATAGACACCTATATAGCTCTTCCACATGAATAAAAGCGTAGCTTAATTTAGAGCTAAAGACACATTAAGAATTCAAACTAGTTTTGTGTATTTTTTCACCTTCTTACATAAATCCCATAGGTTTGTGTATTTAAGCATTTTAACAGTAACTGGGGAAAGAGATCATTAACATAGGAAATTTCCACAGCATATGGAAGCATTTAGATATTTCATAATTAGCAAAATCAAGCATGAAGTTGAAGGCATTCAACAGCTACTTTCCCACCACCACAAACATTTTTAGGCTGTTTGTATCACCCACTGGCTGATACATACAAAGTTGCTCTTAGTGATTACCTGAAGAGCCTGAGCTCAAAGGGAAAGGTGGAAGACAAGCAAGAGCCTCAGGAAGGTCCTGAAATGATGCAATTTTCACTGGAATTGATGGGGATGACATCAGCCTTTGAAGCAGCAGAGACAGATGTCCCATCCAATGGCTGTCACTCAAAGACAGGTGACACCATTACATCCAAGCAAGCACACAATCAGAAAACAGACTGAGTTACAGGGAAATGCTGGAGACTGCTAAGTATTTGCATTTCTCTTTATACACACTGCAAGAGTGAAACCCCCAAGAAATGCCCTGGTAACCTGATCAAAGTAGAAAATCTTGGCAACAGTAGGAAAGTAATAAGGGGAACAGTTCTGGCTCAAATGGACTGACACTGAAAGCCGCATCCCCTTTATTTCTCCACATGCATTTCCACTTGCAACTCATATTTCCATTCCACAGCAATGCATTTCTTGTGAAGACCAGGAAAAAAAACCCCTCTATTCCCTGCGTTGCGGGAGGCACAGCAACAGAGAGCAGCACTTACACAACTAAACTCATTCTGCAGCCACAGGAACTCTCATGCTGTTTTAAAGAAGTGATTTACCTAACGCAGCTGAACACCAGGAGCTTGTACCAGAGCCAATACTGGAGAATACTGATGAGGATGCAGTGTCTCATCTTATGGCACCAAATACAAAATCTACCTGGACTACGGTGCATCACTGCTGACTCTTGATACTTAAAGGTGCTCTACCTGCTTAACAGATGAAGGGGAAAGATCCTAGACTCTTCCAACTCCTGAACACATCACGAAAAACCCTCAGAGGCATCAGTTCATCCTAACAAAAGAGAAGAGTAATGATGCTTCTGGGCCTTTTAAGACATATATGCAGGGTATGCTTTGAATACTGGTATCAGAAGCCTGGAAGGTAGAAGAGTAAGACAGCACTGTATGGTTTCTTGTTGGTCCAGCTTTCTTTTCCCAGGATGCTTTTCCCTTTTTATCCATTTGTGGTTTAAAGGGCCTCCAGCTGGAAAACTTCTAATGTACTTTCTCTTAAGTTAATGAAGGCACATTCTACAAGATATGGTATTAGAATAAATACTGGGGTGAGTTGCCAGAATGAACCAAGGAAGTGATGACACAGCAGAAGCCTCAGATGGTGGAGAGCTTTTACACAAAAATAAGCAAAGCTACCTCATGAAGAAAGTTTGATTATGCAAAACTGTTTAAATCCAGCAACTGAGAAGACATGAAATGGCACTATGTGCACTTTGCATTGTATATATTAGTTACAATGTCCTAATAGGCACAAGGACATCTTTGAAAGTAAGACTAGGAGATTCTCCTGACAACAATACTTTTCCCAGTTTTTCAACATCAGCTGCAACAGTGCTTAGAAACTCCCAAGACATGGCACAAAATAAACATTGTACTTGGCTGCAGATAGTATTTTCTCATAAAACATTAAAAATTTGCAAGCTTACTACTAAGCACTGCAAGTTATAAAAGAAGGAATTACAATTCACTGTCATTAACATTAAAGACAAGACATCTTTCACCAACTTGAAGCTATTCAGTCCTGGTGACCAAGTCCATTCAGTTAAAAGACTATTACTCTGTGCCTAATCACAGAGCAGACGAAGATTCCTCCTCAGCATGCAGATAAAAGGAATAGGCTATCACCCATGATTACATAATGTCTTTGACTGAAAGAAGTCATGCTGAATTTTTTCATGCTTGATAACTTTCAGAGGAATCTTAAGGCTGCCCAGGGAAGACATTACAGCAATCTTTCCAGTTAGTTTTCTCTGTGGTTTGAGGCCATGACTCTCCCTGCTTTCAAGAGATAGTAAATTAACACCTGCATAAAACTATCCTTCAACTGTTGGAAGCCAAGTACCTCTGGCCATTTCCTTGGAGGGTAAGCTTCAGCTAACACCGCTGCCGAAAGCACCAGTCCTACCTTTGATCCAAACTATTATCTCCCTACCCCAAAGCAAAGCTTTATGTGGCTGTGAAGACTAATGGAACTGAACTCAATTAAAGCCATCCAAGACGAGATGACAGAAACACCTCTGCTTACATTTTGTTCACCTTTACATATAGATGAACAGAGGGTTTTGTCACCTCTCAGCCCTCCCCCCTCAATCAGTTCCAGTTTTATTTCAGTACATCCACATAATTTTAAAGCACTGTTTAAGTAATTAACCAAACTGAAGTGATATTACAGCTTGTAGAACAAGATGCTGTAATTTATCAAGAAAAAAATACAGAATTAGTATCTCTGGAGATATCTACTACATGCCTCCAGATAGCAATTCAGAGCAGGAATGCAGTATGAACTATGAGTCAGCTCCTGGAGAAGCCCCTCTCAATTATAAGCAGAGATTAAAGAGACCTGCACCAATTACGGTGTCCTGAAGTTATCTGGTGTGAATCACATTCAATTTCTGTGGCAACTTACTATGTTGCCTTTTACAGTTACATGTATGAGCCCTAATGCATAGATTTAAGTCCCTGACAGTTTCAAAATCTAAAACCAGGCAACTAAAATTATTCACTGAAGAGCTAGAATCAGCAGCAAGTTTATGCTTTGCTGATGTGATGGAATCTTTTCTCTAAGGTACTTAGAAATCTTTTTAAAGCTAAAATTACAGACTAAACATTAGTCTTATTTGCATATAAAATACTATCTTTCACAATTCACATTCCCTTGAAAGTATCCCCAGAAGCCGGATAAGGTATTCACTTTAGAACTTAGCACACTGACCCACTTGATCTTCATAAGTCTAAGTTAGAAATACTACACAATAGTTTTATCTGCATTGTGGTTGCAAGTATCTTCTTTTGTTATGTAACATTGTACATTTTGATTTACTACAGCATTGTTTGAAAATGCACAATACACTCAAACTGATTTAATGACACAGAATTTCAGCCAGAAACCTGCAAAAGCCTTGTTAAAGATGAGTTTTAACCTGAAATAATGCTGATGATTGTGTAAAGATGACCACATTCGATTCAAAACTTTTTTCAACTCTAACACATCTGCTTTAACAAAGCCATCTGTAAGCAGTTACAGTTAAGACCGTATAGATAATAGGGTATATATTTCAATACTCAATGACAAATTGTTTTTAACAGTAATTTCTGTAATATGGCTACAAGAAAAAGAGTTCGAAGTGAGATTGATTACCACACCTTTCAGATAGTCTATTTTCCCATTTTAAAGTTTTAATCCACCCCCAAGAGTTACATTTTTAATTTTCAGTTTCTTTGAACATTTTGCTAAGCTGTCCAACTAGTGCTACAAGCTCAGGGTTTCCCCCAAGTGATTCAATTTGTTTATAGGCTTCAGATTCAAGCTCTTTCAATGTATTCCGAGTGTACTCAAAGGAGCCCACATTTTCAAGGTAATGTACACAGTATTTTTTTATATCTATGTTCTCTGTCCTTTGACGTAAAATGTTTTGCACCTGAGTACTTTCAGGTCTTGACCAAATTGCATGAATGGTTGGGAATGAGAACTTGCCCTCAGTTAAGTCTTCACAAAAACTCTTGTTTTCACTATATTCTTTGGAGTGCAAGTTGGCATAGTCATCTCTTATTTGGAAGAAGAGGCCAAGTGTGTTAAGGAGTGGCTTTAAGTCTTTTTTATAGTTTGAGAACAGCTGCATGAGGCCTACAGCTAATCCAAAGAGACCACCTGTCTTTTGCAGTACCATAGCTTTATATTCAGCTTCTGTAGGACAAGTGTAAGTATCCCTCCAGTAAATATCCAAGCCTTGACCTTTATGAAGTTCCAGAAGTTGACGGGTAAAAACTTTAACAGCATCTGGGTGATCAAGGGTTAAAACCTTCTCTAAACCAAGGAAATACACATAATTAGCACAGTTGATTACAGACGGAATTCCATAGATACTGTGTGCCACTGGAAAGCCCCGTCGTAGCTTTGAGTTATCTTCAATATCATCCACAAGCAGGCTTGCATTGTGCAACATCTCTGTCACTTCAATGATAACCTATTACAAGAAGAGAAAATTATTAAGTCTCCCACTGTAATTTAACCTCCAAGTTTTGCAAGACTATTTAAAATAGATAAGGTTTTACAGAATTCTATTTTCTATCACTAAGGTTCCCCTTTAGACCACTTGCTTTTACTATTAATACAGATTTATGATTCTCTTCATCAGCCAATTTGCTGTAAATCCTGGATTGTGTGGTCTGCCTTTTGTGTAACATTTTCAGATTCAAAGTGAACTTACTCCCTGAAGTGTTTCCACTTGCATGCTCCTCTTCACTGTTGCTACAGTTCTAGAATATGCCATTGTCTAGGAGTCATGCAGTAACTGTTATTAGAAACATGACTAGAAGAAAAGAAAAGCAACACAATGTTGTGACAAGTTTAGATTCACTAACCTGAGATCTCCCAAAGTCGGTTCTTGAGAGTGTCAAGTATCATCCATTATGACGTTTGTCTTGTAAACCTTGTTTTGATAAGTGGAGAGAGTTCACCTTTCTTTCCCCCCACCTTGCACAGTTATCTTCAGTACTGAGTTCTTAAAGGACAGACTATTCTCTTTGAAACTTCATTTGGAAAATTCTTGGCAGAAAGGCAACAGCTACAACTTATTTTGGGAAGCTTCCTACACACGTACTACTTATTACTTGGTAGACCAATATCATACATCACCTGAGGTATGCAATAACTGTTCAGAACATCAAGCTTGTAGCTGACTACATTTGCCTAAAAGCGAACCTTAACAATTCCAAAGCAGGACAGTTCAACAAGAAATGAAGTGTTTTCACACTACATACTGGCTTTATTGCACAGCTGCTATACAAGAACAGGCATATTCAGCACCTGCTTAAGTGGAAATAAATTTAAGTATGTAAAACTGCACACTGTATGAACTCACTGCAAAACACATCTGATTAAGATACGATTTTAAAGCTAATGAACCAATTACACTTGCTAGCTACAAACATTACACTCAGTCAACATTCATCAAAATAACTGCTTCTAAAAAAAATACTAAGGCCACTGTTAAATAGTGGCAAGTACCTAGTACAGTCCTATTTGGTGCAAGCTATAGGAAAGAGAGGGACTTTGCTGCAAACATTTTCTTGAGCAGCAAGCCACCTAGTGTCCAGTGACCACTATCCCAAGGATTAAAACCCAAAACCCAGCAGTCTAATTGTTTGTCCAAGACAAGACTGCAAGAACAACCTATTTGAGGACCACTAATGATTCATCTACCAGTTAGAAGTGAGCCCTACTTTGACCTGGGAAGATATGTTGTTGCCCATTAACTTTAAATCAGAAGATAGAGTACTTACTGAAAGTAACTTTGCATACGTATTTGTCTGAATAGTCTTTTAAGTCCATTATGTCATTCTCAGTTTCAGTACTATCAGGAAAGTTCCCCTAGATAATGTGAATTCCTTGGATAAGCCTATACTAGCATTTCTCTTGCTAATCTATTTCATAATCACTGTGAGTTTCATGAACTTCTGTAGTTTCTAGACATCCAAGGTTTCAATGAAATAATAATTTATAACTCTGTGTGTTTGAACCAAGTTATTTTATGAACTTTAGAGACAGTGTTAAAAATGCTTCAAAGTTGAAAATGAGGAAAAAAAATATTCAGACAGCAGAAAAAGCTTATTTTATAGGACATCAGGAAATAGTCTGACGAAATGAAAAGACTGCTCTTTATAACAAAAGCTGAAGAACCAGTACAGAGCGTTACGGTTTCTTAAAACCTAAGCCTATCTAATCGGTGGCTGCTGCACTATCACTCAAACACACAGTGCGTGATGGGAGATGGACTCCTACTGTCACCATTGCTCAGCAAAAGGGCAAGAGGCAACAGTCAGACTGTAGAATAAGAAATACCAATTAGAAAATATGGAAGAGTTTGGGCACAGAATGACAGGCCCAGAGAGGCTGACAGTCTACAACCTCAGATGTTCAAAACTCAGCAAGGCCCCCAGAAACCTTAAGTAACTACAGAGCAAGTCCTGCTTCTCATTAGGGAGTAAGGACCATAGACTGTATGATAAGATTACCATAGTTTTAGGTCCAGAACATGAAGTGGTTTATAAAGCTCATTTAAATGCTGTCTTTGACATTCTTGTATCAAAATAAGATTTTTTTTTTCAACCATAATTGACAAAGTTATGTAGTTTACAAGGTAAGTCTCTAGCTTTTTTCATAAGTCACTGAAAACACAGTGTTAATAACTGAGTTACCTTAAGTGTGTAACAATGGTATCTGCTTAGCTACAACTTAAAAGGTTGAGTACACTTGGAAAGAAGTAACTACTCTACGTAAAACAAGTCACAGGAGCAATTTCTTAAGTGTAACAACACACTCAAAGCTTTGCACTAAAATTGTTTTCCTGAATGTTTATTTTAATATATTCAGAAACTAGTGCATTTAAGATTTCTGAGCATTTATACTATGTAAAAGTCATCTGTTATGAGTAGGCTTGGAAGAAAGGTTAACAGTCCTCTAAAAATAATTAGCCAGTACCTGTATTTTGTCTTCTGGAACATTCAGCCAGTGATTAAAGGCCTGTGACAGTTTGGTTCTCACTTGCTTACCTACAATAAAAATATTATAGGCATTTATTAAAAAAAACCCCAAACCATAGAGTTCATTATTAGGGACAACAGTTTCTCTTAACAACTACAGCTGGTTTGAGACCCATAAGCTAAACGAAAATCTGAACAGAACATTCTGAACAGAACTTTCCAAGAATTCAGACATCTATCTTACACCTGCTAAGTATACTTGTAAGAGGATTTGTTCTGCTTTGGCTAAATCTAGTTTGGTGGAGCCAAGCAGTCACCCCATTTCACAGGAATGAAAGGTAAGATCAAAATCCAAGTTTAGTACTAAAATAAACTTTACTATTCAATCCAGATACACTTTACATGACAAAGATAAAGAAGTTAACCTATGTGCCTATAAATTATTGATGCCAGGTTCCTTTAATAAATTGCCAGGAGTCATGTACAAATATTTACTCAGTGTCTACTGATGAACAACATGAAATAAAGTCATCTCGTATCCACACTGAGACAATGGTGCTCTCAACTTTGACAAGCTCAGCTATGTCTAAGATCTTCAAATAACTGCAAGACAGGTTTAGACAAATGACTCTGCATACATAGCTCACATCAACAAGGTCTTTGGAAAACGTTTTAAATAAACTTCAAAGTAGTGCAACCTAGACTTTGGGTTCCATATTACTCATCTCGAGATCTACTGAGAGACATAACTTAATGGTTCTGCAAAATTAGTCCTCAGGTTGATGATGTCATCTTGCCCATAGCACTGAAGAAATTTCAACATTAGAATCTCTCCCTAAGGCTTCTTTATTGCTGTGTGACCAGCACATACAGAACAGCATAATAAAAATGGGTAGATTCACTTGCAGTGATATACCCTGGAGAAACTGGACTGAGGTTTTTTCCTTTTCTAATTAAGTCACCACCAGGTAAGCAATAGCTTTGTGGCTTGGGTTCTGTAGCAAAGATGATAGCCTTCATCCCTGGCTCAATAGGCTTCCATTTTTGTCTCAGTTCCCAAAGATTTCCACCACTTCTCATCACCACTATCTTTTGGTTTTCATTAGGAGACTAATGAAAAAGCACTTCTTCCCCCAAACAGCTTTGTCCTCTGGCTCTGTCCTATGTGAAAGGGCACTCCTACCTGGACATACACTGTCATTGGCATGTGGTCTCCATTTTTGTTTTCTGTGCTCAGTTTTAAACACTAATAGCTTTCTGCAGGAGGAAGGCATTGTTTTGTCTCTCAAAGCGGAACAGATATTTTAAGCTCTCCATGTCAGGCCCGCTTTCTATCAGGAAACCTCCTAAGTGGTTCTAATTTATTTGGTTTTTTTTTTTTTTAAGTCTGTTTAAGTTAATGAATTTCTAAGTCAGCAAATTATTATTTTAACACAGGTAACCAGAGCTCAAATTTAAATACAAAATTGGAGTAGTACCCAAGAGTTTAAAAACCTCTCATGTTAACTAAGCACCACCATTAATTCAAGTTAGACTTGCTTCTGACATCTCCTGGAGATAGCAAGGATCTGAAACACTTCAAACACTCAGACTTCCCCTCTTTTCCCCCATGTGGTTAGATCAGATTTTGGCCAGATTGGTTCCCTGATCTGACTCACTACACACTTGTGACCCCCAATACTTTGCAAGAGAAGGTCAAGAGGCCCTGCATCGGAGGTTCAGTATTTTATTTTAAAATAATTGCATGAGTTAACCAAGGAGAAAAAACTGCTCAAAAACACTGACAGTAACCGTTACAAACATACAGTTTGGCAAAACTGTACGGGTTGTCAGTTAGATAATAACAAATACTTCAGTACATCCATAAAGCAAGCTACTCAGAGATCAGATCACATTAAGGAAGTATACCTTATCTACAGCTATTTATTCAGTTCTAAATTACATTGATACAGACAACACCTTTTTTTTTTTTTCACACTAGGCAGCTAATTCTGTTTTTCCAAATATTTCCTAGAAAGTGTTGTTATGGAATGCTGGATGTTCAGCAACAAGTGTTATTTCATCATGAGGAACAACTACTAGCATACACTTTAAATGGATTATTAACATGCACAATGGATATAGCCACTTCAGTTCCTCACTACAGACAGCATTTGAATTGTTAGACTTGTCTACCTTGACTAGCAAGGCTGCCTAGACATTGACTATTCAAGGAAAAAACACCACCTGTATAGTGTAGCATTTATCTTTTGCTTATGTGAGCCCCTTTAACAGAAGATTATTGTTACACAAATGCAATTTTATCTTGTTCTGAAGTCAATGCTACCTGGTCTATGTGATATTACAGCAATTTTCTGTATGCATATTTTATGCCTACAGCCATGCTACGATGACAAAAAAACCAAATCCCTCTAATAATGGTCTCACAAGCCTAGATGTAGAAGTCTCCATTCCTTGCCACACCTCTCCTCTAACTAGAGAAGACAACAATCCAGGGACGCTAGGACAAAACTAAAAAGAGTAAAACTTAACACTGGCAGAATTTTCCAGTTTCTTCACTGTCACATGTCAGTGCTCTGTTAATTATTCTAAGCAGGCTATTGTAAAACCGAAGAAAATAACTTCCAAACTTAGAAGCTGTACCTACTGTATAGAGCTATAATAATTTACAATACTGCACCAAGCTTTTATCGAAGTTATGCTAAATGCATTCAGTTTACTCTGCTTAAGATCCCAATATTACCTAAATCAAACAGCAACCATGGAAAGCTGTTCTCCTTACTAATGCTGGATAGAAAAGGTGAGAAAAAAAATAATTCAGAACACAACAGATTCACTCTGATGAAATTCCTTCTACAGGTGAGAAGGTAAAACCTTCATCCTTGAAACAGAGATCAAGTTAGATTAAAGATGCTATACTGAGGACAATCCCTCCCCTCCTCTTCAGATGAAATGCTCCTCTAAAAAAAGAAAAAATTAGCCTTACTCTTTATATACACAACTGTTGTGACAAGGTACAGATCCAAAAGCTACACACCTCCAGCTCTGGACAGGCTCCTGATTAGTATTTCTTCACTCTTGCTGCATTAAAGTGACTACAAACTATGCCCTTAGGGCAGCATCCCACTTACATTGACAGTATATAAAAGGGCTAGAACAACATGGGAAAGAGCAGGGGGACTATTAACCTAGCCCTCATTACAGCCTCACTGCGCTAATCAATTCATGCCCCAGCAGAAAACTGTCTGCTTTTTGCTAGGTTAGCTTTCTGCCAGCTTTATGTACCGAGTCAGCTCATGAAGTGGGTCTGCTAGAGTTAGTACAGGGTAAGCAGCAGATGCTGAGAGTCAGGGGAGGGGGGCACTGCCCTTCTGGAGGAAGCAAGCTGCTATATTACCTCAGCTATATTGTACACTTTCATGTTTAGCTCTGACCTCTGGTGGATTAGTGTTAAATGCATAAATTCCCCAAGCAGACCTCCCCACACAGCTACAGCCAGCATAAGCAGTGGGAAAACAAGCAAAGAAAACAGGTCTACACACTTTTAAACCTGGGCAGCCACTTGTGACAGATTAAGGCCACTGTAGAATTGTCTAGCATAACTCCTCTGTTCAAAATAGGGTTAACTATTGGGATAGGGTTGTGATCCTAAATTTTGCCTTGTCCCTTCTTCTCAGGATCCTGAATACCAGCATCTCATGGCCACTGCAGCCAAGCTTGGCCACAGTCTTCACATCCTAACCAATTCTTCCTTGTTTCTAACTGTGATGTCCAGCATAGCACCTTCCTTCATCAGCTCCTTGATCATCTGTCTTAGCAAGGAGCCATTCAATGCACCCCAGAAAACTCTTGGATAGCCTGTGACCCGCTTCTTCTAGCAGATACTGAGGTAGCTGAACTCTCTTGTGAGGGTCAGGGCCTATAAATGAGTCATCTTCCAGTTGCCTGAAGGACTCTTTGTCCTGCTGAGGTGGTCTGTAGCAAACACCCACTATAGTGTCACCCCTATTGATCTGCCCTCTAACCCATGAACTCTCAACAGGCTTATCATCAGACTGAAGGTAGAGCCCCCTGCAGTTCAGCTGCTCTTTCACACAAAAGGCAACTCGCACTCCTTGCTATCCCAAACTGCCTCCCTAGGCAGTCCACATCCATCCATTGCAGCACTCCAGTTATGCGAGCTATCCTACACCAGACACCTCAAAACTGCAGAACTCTATATGCAACGACATGCAGAACTCTAACTCCTCCTGCTTACTCACCATGCTGTATGCATTTGTGTACAGGCACTTCGGAGACAAATCCAGTCCTCTGAATTCCCCAGAAAGAATAAGAGCTTCACCCATCATGTTGTCCTGTTCATACTTTCTTGTGCAAATGCATACACTTGGGATGGGCTGCTGTCAGCTCCGCTCTGTTGATTACAAGGTGTCTCTTGGCCACACCAGCCTACACCCTTTGTTGCCAAGTTCATCATTTCCTTACTCAATTGTGGGGCAGTCATTCCCCTCCATTGCAATTGCTAGTTTAAGTCCCTCCTCACCAGGTTGCTCAGCCTGTTGGCAGAGACACTTTTGCCCTGACCTGGGTAGATGGATGCTATCTCCTCCTGGTAGTCCTTGATCTACGAAGGGAGTTCCATGGTCATAAACCCCAAATCTCTGCTGTCAATATCAGCTGTGCAACTAACCAGTTGTCAACAGGCAGGATCTGTCTGTTCCTTTTGATGGGGAGAGGGAGAGGGTTTAGGATCATGGAGAAAAGCCCCCTGACTTCCTGTGCTCTTGGTCTCCATTCAAAAGCCCCACAGTCATGCTTGATAAGTTCCAGGCATCCCTTTGCTCTGTCTATTAGTGCTCAAGTGGAAGAGCTGCAGGGCTAAGTGGTCTGAGGGTGAAACACACCTTGGCAGTCCCTTCACAACATCCCTGATCAGAGCTACCCAGAAGCAGCAAAACCTCCCAAGACAGCAGCTCAGATGGAGGTCCCTGTCCCCTGCAGAAGTCAGTCTCCCCACTACTGTCACTTGCTGCTGGTCTGATGCTTTGCCAAACTAGAAGCTCTGTGTATAACAATGGCACAGGAATCTTTCTCCTGTTGCCAGAAACCATCAACTCCCAGCCTTCACTATTGTGAGAGCACCCATTTCCCAATCTGATACATACAGACTGTTCAGGCCCCTCCTTCAATATACTTGAGGGTTTCAGGCTCTGAACCTGCAGAGTCTTCCTCTTTATGTTATTTCTGATGCTGTGAAGCTTGCAGACCCCCTTCTGCCACTCCTTTGCTTGGTGACACGCATTTGGTACCACTGCACACCTTTTAGGGGCAGGGACATCACTTTCTTCTGGCCCAGTGGGGACCCAGGCATCCCTGCAGCTCAGAGCCTAGAGAGCTGCAGCCTTCCTCAGGAACTTTGCCCAAGTTGAGGCCTCTGATGTGCCAGGTGTAGTTGTGCCAGTGGTAGGGATCATGCCCTGTGATGCTTAATTCCTTCACCAAGCTGGTCAAACTGAACAGCCCAACAGAAAAAGCTGAAAAACAAAATCCGCTCTCGATTGTTTAGCTTGCTAGACAAGCCCAGGAAAAGACTGCAGCCAAGACCAGCGCAATGCACATGAAAGGAAAGATGAACAGTCATGAATTGGATCAGAATCTACCCCTTTCAATAGCAAGCTGTTGACCACATCAGTTTTACTGCAACTAAAACTCCGTGTACTCTTTAGGGCTCCAAAACCAGCTACTGCTGCTAACTCAGCCACTTTGAAATAAAAATTCATCATTTGTGTGAAACAGGTCATTTTTGAGATAAACTACACTGGAATTTGTGAAAGTTAATCCTGTTTATTGCACTTTGTTCATGAAGCTAAAGGACAGAATACTAGATTAAGCAGAACACTGCTAAAGACAAGAATGGCAGTGTAATACTACAATGAGATTTTACAAGTTGCTGTTTCAGAATATATGTTCTCCCAAGCACTAAATTCTGCTAGTGACAGAATAACAATTAATTACCACACTAGCCATTAAAAATAACAACATAGTAAAAAACTTTAAGCCTAGCTGTTTCTCTGTCCTAGTGCTGTTCAAGTCCAAGAACTAGACAAGCATATTTTAAGTATCACCCCCAAACTGTCACTATTAAAGTCCTATTTCATTAATGGAAAGCAGATTAATCAACTTCTTGTATTGAGGAATTAATCCTCAGCAGTTACAAAAATTTGTGTTCTTACTGTACAAACAACATTAGCAGACACTTTTTTTGCCCCCAAACAACCCTAATACTGTTACACAATCCCCTTTTATGTAAACAAAGTTTGGTATGTACCTAAATTCTTTCAAGTTCTCATAGGTTACTAAACCATTTGGAGACTTTTTTTTAACTAGTCTTAAAAGATAAGCAACTGGACTATTGTAGAGCCATAAATGTACATATTTGACAGACAGCCAAGCTTTCTGCAAAAGCCCGTCAGAGCTCAAGCTGATCCAACACAGGAACAACTAGTTCCTTGTCCTCAGCCTTGTGCCAAGCTCACTAACAAGACAAGATTAATCAGGCAAGTTTTTAAGAGGTGAGGTGATTGATACTACCTAATCATTTGGTTAGCAAGCTGAGAACCAGCACAAGTTATGAAGCAAGAAAATATTGCCAGAAGCCTAAAGAAGATGGAATGGAACTGCCTCTCAGCAAGAGCTTTTTAGATTAGCTCGGGCACCTCATTTGGGCTCCACCCTAATTATGAAAAGCTCCCATGCACCCAGTTTTTCCCCACTCACCAAGCATTGGGGCTCATACTGATTCCAAGGTTCACACAAGTAACTGACTCCTACTGATCTGTACTTGGCACAGCTGACTTTGGGGAAAGCCACAGCATTTCAAAGACAGTAAACATCCAGCTATATGATTGTGAACTGTCACTGCTTCACCTGTCACTTTTACCTAGCCAGTTCACAAGAAGTCTTCCCTGGATATTTGTGGAGATCTATAGTGAAATTCATTATATATACAGGTATAATGAATTTGGACCCACCCTGCTGACACACAGGTCTTGTTGCAGATGTGCAAATGCCCCATAGTACTGTTCATTAGGTGTACAAGCAAAAGCCACAGCAATCTGACTGCTTAGTCAAAGAGGCTTCTGCGAGGCATATCCATACAGTAGCTCTCTATCAAACTGCTTCCTGAATTCTGCTAAAACAAGCACTGTTCAAGACTGAAAACTTCATCTGAATGTGTTGCTAGTGACCTGATACCACACAAGGAGTGGTTGATCCTCTGGCAAGTGAAGCAATCCAGGGACAGCTGAAATTGGCCATTAGAACACCTGGTTCTTCACACACTAGGGAGAAGATACTATACAAAAGAAACAGGCTATTTAAAAAAAAAAACAAACAACAAACAACAACCTTCTGAGCCCAGTACAGCAAGCTGATAAAGAAAAAAACATTGTCAGTCCCAAGTTTAAAGATGGGATCAAGTCAGAGCAGAATTATTTACATTACTACTTATTCATATTTATGTAAAAGTCATTAGTTAATGTAACTTTCTATAAAAAGATAATGAGGCAAGAAAGGAGCATAGATTTTAAGTGCATTGGCTCTGGCTGTTTCATTCATATGTTAATACACGTGATGCAGCGGTGCCAGATGTGGGGAGGGTAGAGAGGAGGAAGGCAAGGGAAAGAAATAAATAATAATTACAAAGCCCCACAAAGGCTTTGTTAGCAAGTACTTGCCTTTATCAGTTTTAAAATGTAGCAAGTCAGCTACTCTGAGTGGAGAGCAGAGCAACTGAAATACTACTTACACTGCAACAGACAGACAGTTTTTTGTACCAATCTCACCAAAAAGAGTGATTCTACAAGAGGAAGAACAAATATTGAAAAATGTTACTTTTAATTACTCTTAAATCCACAAACCAAGAATGGATAAACTTATTTTCTTATACTTCCTGAGACAAAAGTTGCTATAAAAACAATTTTGATATTTAAAGCCACCACATTACAAAGAAACTTGCCTGGTAGTTGAAGTAAATACTGGTATGGCTCCAGGATTCTTTTAGATGTTTCATCCATCCCATCCATTTCTTTATTTCATAAGAGGTAGTTCACTGTTAAAGAAAGTGTTATTAATACTATTTAGATCAAAAAATAGGGAAGAACAGATGCATACAATTAATAAAAAGTCAGCTGACTTCAAGGTTAAGTGCAAATATTCCTATTTTGAACATGACACCTTCAGTTAATACTACCCTCACTACATAAAAAATTTCCAGATGACATTTAGAAAAGAAACAAGGATATGTATTAAATAGTTTTCTTTAGTTATTCATGAACACTTTAAACTAACTCATAGCCTTTGTTTCCTCTGATTTCATATGTATTAGAAAACTTTGCTAATGTTTTAAATACTTCTCTATGATCTTTCACAACAATGAAGCTCCACTGTAAGTTTTAGAGAAGACACTCAAGCCTATATAAAACCTCACCTCATACAACTAATCTGATTAGACCTCCCTAAAAGCTTTCCCCCTACAAAAGCAGAATTGCTTAAGAGCAGAAAAAATACACCTTCACCAAGGCAACCGAAACAAGCTGAACACTAGCTTCAGCCTTCTGATGGAATTCTTCACTCCTGTTTCAGAAGGCAGAACAGGAATATATCATTTTCTCACCTCTGTTTAAGCGCACAGACGTCTTTCCACACTTTCCCATATACTATACACATCACAGACTCTTACGATAAATCTTTTAGGATCCATTCCCTGCATAGCTCAACAATTTTCTGTTGATTACATTTCAGTTCACGTACCTTTGGTCATCTATATCTGCATTTTTTTCAGACTGTTTTCTATAACGGATTTTCTGTCCTTTCACCTCTAGCCTTCCTTGCTGCACTGCAGATGCTGCAGCTCAAAACAATTCTTCTAATGTCATTTTAAGACAGGAACTGCAGCAGTAGCATAAAGTCTTATGCTACTTCAGCATCAATTTCTCAGCTACTTAGCTAGCATCCTCAAAAGGGTGTACTTTTTGCCCCTGGAGCAACTGAGTAGTGTGCGTTACCTGTAAAAAATGACTATTTTAAAAGTGATATTTTCAAGTATGCACTGATGCATTTTTAATATGGGTACATTAAGGGGAGTGGTTAACATGAATGGAATAAACTATGTTCCACACTTGCTCAAAATAACCTAGCAATACCTTCCCAACAAAAACTCAAAAGATCAGCATTAAGATCACTACTTCCTCTTAAGCTGCCTGGGCAAACTGGTATTCCTCAATCACCACCCTTCCCTTTCAGTACAGCTCCATCAGTTCCTGTTTACTACACTCCCATAAGTATTTGGAGCAGTCCAAACTTGGGAACTGATCTGCATCACCAGCTCTTTTCCAAGCTTAGGCTTGGATCAATTCCTTTATTTGCTTCACTGCATATGTTAATCAAACGTATCAGCGCTTCAGGGGCAAGAAAGGCTATTCAACCAAACGTAGTTGCCAATGAAATGCTCTTAAGGCTTCACCTTTTGGGAAGCTTTGCATAGTTTCTTAGCAGTGATGTCACAATAAGCAGTACAGCCTTTCCATCCTATCCCATGGTGTGCCAGCACAACCAGCGGTCAGGCCACACAGTAATATAAATCAGATTTGACACCCTTAGCTCCCTATTTTGTTTTCAGCTTGTTGGTATGACTGAAGGGACAGGAACTGCTTTTAAGCCAGCACTGCCACTGAGAGTCAGCTGTCAAACTGTACCCTTTCATATCAAGGATAAGTCTCAAAGGACTTCAGTGAGGAAGTGAAATCAAAAACTATCACAGTCCATTCACAGATGTTTTGAGCAGAAAGAAGCTGATAGAGATGGATATAAGGAGACACTATCAACTTAACAACTCTCCTGTGACTATTATTTGTCAAAAAGCCACACAGAGTTTAGAATTGAGAGTGCCTAGCTATCCAGCAGAGCTGGGAAAAGGTAGGGTTGAAATTGCTTCTCTGTAGAAGTTTCTGCTTAAAAGTAAATCTTAAAGTTCTTCCTCCTCCCTCAGGGAATTAAGAAATTTCTTGCCTGTCTGTAGGACACTAAGCCAATATTCAAAGTCCTCCACTAACATGAAATTTGTTAGTATTATGCAACAAACTAAATCTTTGCATCTCTTGGCACAAAACTAATAGGAGTTCACCTGAAATCCTGCTTATCAGCACAAAATTATTTGGGCACTTCTCCCACAAGTGCCATGAGTTTAAGTTTTTTAAAATAGAAGAGAGGCAAAAAAGCTTCAAGAGACAAAGAATGGATTATAACTTCACTTAAGTCACTATAGTTAAACTTCTCTAGAGTGCTATGCTACCTTTAAATGAAGCAATAGGTAATCCCTGCTAAGGAAAAGAGAAACAGTTTGACTATTCATCAGACAGCTACATATAGACAGCTACATATCCAATACACCCACTGAAACAAGAATAGTGAGCAGAACATCCCCCAAACTTATACAAAGAAAGGGACACTTGATAAAGAAATATGTAAACGAAGATGCTTAGAAAGGCCTGGAAGCAAGAATACCATGATATGAGACTTGCAATATTATTGCTGTTTGCACAAAGTTATCATATTTGACACAATGGGGAAATGCTTGATATTAAGGGTTTCCTCCCTAGGCAACTGACCAATTTACTACGGAAATTATGCTGCTGCAGAAAGCCTTCTCAAGGAAGACATTTAGAGACAAGATCTCAGTCAGCACCTCCTGGTAAAAAGTAAAATTGCCAGGAGCTAATAAACAAACATGAATACAAAGCCTTTTGTTAGTGAAAGTGCAAGAACTGACTGCATGCACGCTTATTCAAAAAATTAAAGCAGTTATGGACATTTTGCCTTTTAAACCAGTACAGAGATTTCAATTCATGCATTACTAAATAGATTTTTTCCAGTTATTTCTCAGTATCCCTACATAAGCATCTAGAGTAGGTGTTATCGGCACAGGCCATGCAATCACAACAGAGTCCTCACAGAACTGTCTCTTGGATTGCAACAAACCTTCTCTCTAATGATCTCCTTGAAAACACATAAGACACTAAAATAAGATGGCGACATGGGCTTCCTTACGCTAGAACTACTGTTAAACTATACCTGAAACTATCATCTGTGTCTAGGAGCTTTCTAGAGAAGATGCGAGCAGTATTAATTCTAGGTTACATGTCAAGAAAAAAATCTTTACTCTGAAACTTTATAAAGCAGCTTCTTACCACATTCCTTCCATCCCATTCTACAGAATATTCTCCTCCTCCTCCAAATTAGGGGAATATGATCACTGAAATAAATCCATGCTAAATATACAGACAGTGTCTTAAAAAGCATCATCACCTCACTGTCTCCAATCACAGGACAGCTACACAGAAAATAAGAAGAGAAGCACCAAAGAGCAGAGCGCCATAGTGCAAAAAGAACCATGGAGAAAATTCTTAGACCTGCTCCATCACAGAACTTAGTGCACCGAGACACTGGTTTCATTGTAACTAGTGGGGAAAAAAAAAAAAAGTCCCAAATAGGGGGATGTAACAGAGAGGAGGCCTGGTTCAAAAGGAATACACAAAACCTGCTGTGAATGTATATCGTTTCAAAGAGGCTATCAAGGCTCTTAACCCAAATGTAATTCAGACGAGATGCTTGTCACCCTAGCCCACATTCTCATTCTAATCAGTAAGAGCCCTCTTTACAGCCCCTCCTGGGCTGACACCGGACAAATCCTCGCATTCACCTGAGGGGCGGCAGCTCCCCACGGGTGGGAGGGCAGTCACGCACCGTCCCTGAGGCGGCAGCTGAGCGCACAACCGGCCTTCCACAGCCGCAACTTCAACGCTACCGCCAGAGCAGCAAGAACTGTGCTTCGATTTTCATAGGATTTCCAGATATGATCGAGCACCGGCGCCACAGAAGCCAAACGACACCTCCCGGGCTGTCGAAGTCGCCGCTGGATGCTGTGACAGCGCCCAGACGGGAAGGTCTCTCAGCTGCCGGCTGACCGGAGGGCACACAACCAGCGGGCAGAAACCGCGGCGACCTCCGAAGCGCTTCTCGGGCTAAAAGTCACATTTCACGGAGAACGTGAAGCCGTTGCCCCCTGCTCGTAGACGGCTAACCGCCGCCCAGAGCATCACCAAGGAAACAGGGCTGGTTTTTCGGAGTTCAGAGTAAGAGATGCGAAGGCGGCTGCCACAACGCGCAGGCAAAGCGGCCCAGCCCCGCCAGCGCCATTTTAGATAAAGCGAAACCGAGCGCCGAGGACTCCTCGCTCCCCCTAAG
>NW_015090922.1:24860729-24861431 GCF_001431845.1 Calidris pugnax
CCCCCCGACACCCTACCCGGCGCGGAGGGCAAGCGCCGGCTCCTCCCGGGAGCTCGCCCCGCTCCCCGGTCGGCGACGGCCGGTTAACAGGCAGGCAACGTTAGGGCAGCCCCGCGCACCCGGCCTCAGCCCGGGCGGCCGCCGCTGCTCACCTCACCTCGCCTCGCCTCGTCACCTACAGCCGCAGCCGCGCCCCGTTCCTCCGAGCAGCCTCCGCTCCCGGAGTGGCGGCGGCGGCGCTCAAAAGCACCGCCCCCTTCCGCTCCGCCGGGCGCCACCTTCCCCTCTTGGGGGAAAATGCGCCACCAGCGCCGCAGCGCGCAGGCGCCTTCCCCGCCCCCTCTGCTCATTAGCATTCGACGAGGGCCCCGTCCCCCAGCGGCGGCCGCGCGCGGTGCACACTGGGAGTTGTAGTCCACCTCCCCGAGCTGTACCGCTTCTCGAGGCGGGAACAGCGGCGAGGCAAGAACTGCGTCACCCATGAGCACCCTGGGCGCCGAGCCTCAGTTTCCATAGAAGTGGAGAAAAATGATGTCAGTATTTCCGATGCGGTGGCCAATGGGGATGAGGGAAGGGCGGGCTCTGCAGGCTGGGGCCCAATGGAGGAGGCGGGGAGAGGGGCGTGCCCCGGCCCGTCCGTCAGTCAGTCAGTCAGTCGGTGTGGGAGGGGGAGGGGGACCGAGAGGTTCCGAGCCGAGCAGT
>NW_015090922.1:24862158-24962508 GCF_001431845.1 Calidris pugnax
TCCCGTCGCGCCGGGGCTGCCATCCGCCGCGGGCCGGGGGCTCCGAAGCTGCCGCCGTATCCCCTCCCCGCCCGGCTACCGGGGCTCCGTGCCCGGGGATGCCGCGGGAGGCCGAGAGCCCCGCTCGGGGGGGCCGCCGCGGCCGCCGCCCCAGGTAAGCGCCGGTGCGGGGCGGAGGGGAGGGGAGGGTGTGTGTGCGGGGGGAGCCCAACTTCTCCGTCCCTCGCCGCGCCGCAAACTTTGCCGCCGCTCGGCGGGGCTGCGGCTCGCCCCTCCCCCCGGGGGGGAAAGGGGGGGGGGGGCGGGGCCCGCCCCGGCCCCCCCCCCCCGCGGCAGCCGGAGAGGCTGAGGGTGGGTTGTTGTTGTGGCAAGTTTCTCCTCCTCTGACAGAAATGGCGTCAATAGCAGCGAGTGTAGGGGAAGCCGCGGTGTGTGGGAGCCGGAGGGGAAGCGGTGGCCGAGGAAAGAGGGGAGGGGGTTAACCGGGGAGAAAGGGGGGATCCGGGGAAGGAAAAGGGGAGTTTCGTGAGGAGCCCGGCGCCCCCACCCCGATCCCTGCCTCCCCTCCCCCCGCCCGGTGCGAGCGGCTGGTGCGGTGCCTTAGCGCTTTGTTTTAAATTCCAGGTCCAGCCTCGGCCGCTCAGCCCCTATCGAGGCTTTTACCGCAGCCTGAGCTCATCATGAAGGTAAAACGCTCGCTTGTGTGGCTGGGAGGGGAAAAGAAGGGAGGGTTGCATGAAGAAACGCTGTCCTGTCTGTCGGTCCGTCTGTCCCGACCCCGGTGCGGGGCTCGGTGCTGGTGCAGATCCAGACTGCGGGCTGCTTCGCCCCCGCCGCTGTGTGTCGGTGCCTTAGCTGGCTGCTGGCCGTGGGGCAGCCTTTGCTCCGCCGCGTTATGCCGAGGGAAACTGTAAGTTCGCTGAGCGGGGGCTGTTCTCCTTCAGAAACATTGTTTGTAGGAGAATAAGGACATGGCTGCCTGGGCTGAGCTTGCTTCATGGAGGAGCAGGGGACAGTCACCCTGCTTGAGAAAGTAATGTTGCAGGGGGTATGCTGGCTATGCAACCGTGTTTACTTCAATAGGGGTTACACGGCAGATATACTTACTTTCTATTTGTTATTAGGAGTTTTGTTGAATGAATAATCTTGATGTGATCAGGGAGGGTGCATGTAGGAGATTCTCTGCAGTGAAGTGATGGCTGTAAGGTGCAGAAAGATTTTCAAACAGGTTCTCATTTTCTTCTCGGTGCTATGTAGTATTCACATACCTCATTGTTGCTTGTTTTCCTTCTTTTGGACCTTTCTAGGCTATTTATTTTCAATATATTATGCAAGTTTTGTAGAAAAAAAGTCACATCGGTGTGTGGCAAAGATTTGTGTATCTAAAAGTAGTTTTTGACAACCGAGCTTGCTATTTTTTTAATCATTTTGCTGATGATGTCTTGTTCAAACTGCCGTTGATGTTACCATGACCCCCGTGTAATTTAGTTCCCAGTCCTGCTGGGTTGCAGTAAATCTCACTTCAAAATACTGTAAATCTTACAAAAATAATTGTTAGAAACCTATGATAATATCATGTCTTTGATATTCATGAATCAAAAAGAGAAGTCTGTGTGTGGGGTGTTGCACGATCAGAGTTGTGCCTACTGTCTGTGAATGAGTATTATGTAAAATGTGTACTTAGTGCTGTATTCACTGCTGGAAATGGTAAATGATACGGACTGTGTTAGTTTCTAGATTGATCTGAGTTGCTGAGCAGCAAACAGTCTTTCTGTATAGCTGTTAAAGGTTTATCGTGTTTTTTTTACTTTGGTGACTTAACGACAGTATCTGTTAAAAAATCATGTTTTAATTGCTCTCCCTATGTTCTTTCTTTAACAAGTGTAAGATTTATAATACTACACGTCTTTCTCATTAAAAGTAAACTATTTATGAATTTATAACAACAGGCTGATGAAGTAGCATGATATGGAGCTTTCCAAATGTGGCTTACTGCCTGGTGGGGATTCAGGAGATGGAAGCAAGAGAAATAGGAGGCAGTATAGGGAGCTGTTTTCCCCCAGAAGGAAAAACACTTATTTAAATGACAGCTAAATTTACATACATTTCTAATATTCTTTTTCCATGTAAACAAATCTTACTGTTACCATAGAGATTAGGTTCAGATACTGTGGTTACAGAGCCATATAAATATGTAGATAGACAGTTGGGAGGATGAGGAGGTCGGATCACAAGTGGAATGCAAAGTGATCTGTGAAATAGTGATAGAGACCCAATTCAGGCTGAATTGAACATATAGCAAATGTCTAAATTTAACATAGCAGACACAGAAACTTGTTAATAGAGCCATATTAAAGAAATAAAAGCTTCCAACTTATTCTTCAATAAGATTTGTGCTACTATTGCATTTTTATTTATTTTTTAAATCTGGATTAATTCTGCCAGGGTTTCACATACTAAGTTTAAGTCTGCAATTTTTGCAATTTGTGTGTGTGTAGTGTAAACTTACATATGCTTGAGATAACTCCCAGTACTTTATTTACTGTGCCCTGTCATATTAAGTGAGGTTAATCTGTAAGTCATTACATTGAAGCTTCAATTATTACAGGGAAGCTTTTAACAGAATTGTAGCTCAACAGAAATTTCTAAGATTCAACAGTCTAACCAAGACTGTTTTTTTAAGATTTTAGGAGTAATGCAGTGCATCAGTCTTTCCACCTGGCTTAAGTTTGTAATTTGTTCTCTTAAGTTCACAAGGATACAAGTTAGTCCAAGAAGCAGCAGTAAGGGGGAGTGCGTAAGAAAAATATTAGCTTTCTGTTTGTATCACCACAAGGTAACATTGACTATAGTAGATCGAGATACTGTTTAAATATGACTGTATTTGTGTGCATTTATTTGTAAGTTATTGAGACTATGCCTCAAGGACACTTTAGCATGTAGAGGATTTAATGCTTTAAGGCCTAGTCTTACTTTAAGTCTGCCGACTGCAGACTTGCTGCTGACTGCACGATTGAGGCCTCTGTTTTGATTTATGCCTTGGTCGTTCTTTCAGGTGCAGAGAGTCGTGTGTTCTGGTGCGTAGAGTTTTTAGAACTGGACTTCTTGTTGATATCTTTGTCTCTTTGGGTGAACTTGAACAACTCATTTAGTTTTACTCATTTTTCCCATCTTTGTAGTACGGGTAGAATGTTTATCATTCTTAGTAAAACACAGTGAGGTCTATTTAGGTAGAGAGCCAAGTCGTATTGATAGAAAGCTGTAAGTCACTCTTGTTCTTGCATTTTGGAACCCTCTGAGACAAGAGAGGTGTCCTGCCTGCTAAGAGATTACCACCTTCAAAGCTGTTGGCGTAATTGTTGTCCCTGCAATAACCCAACTTAATCCAAGTAAATCAAGGCCCTTGTATAAACTAGTAACTTTAGCCTATTAAGCAGTCTTCCCATGAACTGCAAAGAACACTTGAAGGCAGTCTTGAAATCCTGAAATATGTCTTACAAGAACTATTGAAGTCTTCACATAATTGTGCTTGTTATTGTGATGTTCTACTAAATCAGGCTTTTTGCTGTGTTGAATGACCTCTGATAGTCATTAATACAGTTGTACAGGTAATGGCTGGGGTGATTAGTGTGTTGTAGTGAAGCTTGCTTGTTTGTTTGTTTAACTTAGGCACCTCCTGCATAAGGTCTTTCTGCGTTAAGCACGCTTCAGAAGTATGTAGAATCTGTTTGATTATTTAAAAACTAATTGCGTGCCATCAAATTACTACCTACTAAGTAGGTAGCAATATATATAAAAGCATTATTATAGTTTGTTTTAGTTTTTTCCCCAAAGTCAGGAAATTAACTCCAGGAAAGCAGAGTCTCTGCTTTTAAAGAAAGAAATAAACACAAGCTCAGTTTCACCAATGATTTGTACTAAGAACTACTGTAAATGCTCCTGAGACTTTTAATATATATCATGGTGCGTGCTCGATATTTAAATATGTGAATGAGAGTAATATACCCACAGTAGTTAAAAAGTTCACCACTGACTGGAGATAAAAATAGTGGATATCCCAGAAGCTAGAGCAGTGCACTGTGAATTAAGTGATCTGAAATGATTAAGTGTCTTGATGCTATTTGCATGTTAATATTTTTGAGTCTGTATAAAATGAAATACTTGATGGTCGTAGATATTTCTGTCTGGTAGCCCTAGATGTTCCTGAGTGCTCACTCAGAGCTGCCACACTAACAAATAAGGGAAGCCATGTGTGCAGTTCATGGTGGATTTTTGTTTTGTTTCGGTTTCATTCATCTTGAATTTATATTTTGGTTTCATTAGTCTTTCCTAGTGATGTCTCTAGCTCTCCGCAGAGATCACTGATTCAGACTGCTTTCCCTTAAAACCCGCCAGTCTGTTGCTCGTATTCTCTGCCAGTATGGCAGGGGACAAAAGTGAAATATCCAGTAAACTTTTCGGTCACTAATTTCCAACTTTGAGCACAAGTCAGCTGAAAGTCCTATTGCTCTTATGGAGGCTGGAAACTAGTAGTGGAATGTAGTGACCTTTCACTTTCTGGTTAACTATTTGAATTACAGCAGAAATGGAGATTTATAGAGGAAGAGTACCATTAGAGTAGTTTTTGTGCTGGGGGTACAAGAACAGGTAAGTCTGAAGAGGTGGTTTCCTCCTGTCATTTGTTTTTACATTGTGAAAAATCATTTTCTTAAATTCTGTCCTGGTGTTTCAGTTTGAAGAAGTGATCAGAGGCAGTTATTGACTTCCTCATGCTTGCACAATTATGTAGATAGGAAAGCAAACACCACTTGCACCAAGCAATTACAAGTCATGTTGGAGTAATCTGTGTTATTTTGAAATTGGTTATTTGCACTTTGGAAATGCCAAACAGTATATTTTACAGTGGCTAAACAACATGGAAGTCTTGAACTCAAATCTGCATCTTTAGTATGTGACTGTTCAGTAGTTGAGTGTCTTGATAAGGACTTAATTAGACCACCTAGTGGAAAAAAGGCTGCATTAGACCCAGAAGACTAAAGTTGTAATAAACTATGAACAGTAGAAAAGTTAGGTTGCCTGTATTATTATGTTCAAAATGGGTAGAGGATTTTTGGATCAACACACAGCAGCATGACTACTGTATCAGGATACTGTCTTAAGAAAAATGTTGGTAGACAGAATAATGAATATGCATATCTTCACTAGAACACTTTGAGATGGTTATTCAGTTCGCTTTGTAATCTGAAACAAGTATTGTATCCGTGTAGTGCAGAAGCATGCTGTGATGCACATTGTGTGTCTGTTTTCAAAGAAATTCTGCGTTGTAATTGAGAAGTCTTTCAAAACAAAACTCAATGGTTTTGAGTATTAAGCTTTACAATCACTGTCAAATACTTAACCTGAGTGCTTTGCTGGTTATGTAAACTAAAAAAAAACAAAAGGGCTGACTTTGAGGAAAGTGGAAATCATACTGTTATCACAAATTAGTTTCAAATCTTTGTTTAAATCCTACAGATACACACTTTTTTGTTAGAAATATATGTGTTTATAATAGGATGAAGACTAAAAATAAAGGGAGTTTGAGTTTAACTTATTTGAAAAACGTAACAAATTTTATAGAAAAACTTAGAGATTAAATTTACTTGGCACCCTAATGTGATACAGAGCCATCCAAATGCTAGATCATTTGTCAGTTTGTACTTATTTGAAAGTAGTTAACCTGTTGTGAAATGCTACAGTAGGTTCTCTGCAGTTCTACTTACTGTTGTAGGCATTTCATCTGTTTTTACAGAAATGTACAGAACTGAATAAACAGGGATTTTGAACTAGTTTTGCTTTAAATAAGATTCGGGTCACAGTTGAGAAATGTTGGTAGGTCAGGGCTTGTATAGCTGCTTGCTCTTTAGTTGGTGTGCTTTGGTAACAAATACTTCTTTTCTGCCTTTCCTATGTATGTAGCACTTCCAGTGTTGTCCAGTTACTGTGCTTACTACCACTCACTGGATATTTGTTTGTGTGTGTGGAATGGATTTTTAAAGACTTCTAGAAGAAGATTTCGAAAAGCCTATAGGGAACTATGGAAAATTGTTTAGCCCTATCCATAAACTAAATTTTAGTGATTTAATGTGTGGTTTTAATAATTATTTTAAAACTTTTTGATGGAAAGTTGTAAATCTGAGTGGTTGGGGGTTTTTTTTTGTTCTTTTTTGTTTGTTTGTTTGTTTTGTTAACATGGGGTGACCAGATGAGGGGATATTTCAAGGAATTCAAGTATGGAAAAGACAGCAAGCCACTTTGATATTCTATACTTGACAAGACATCTATTTTCCTCCTAAAGATTAGTTTGAACCAGGGAAGAAATTCAATAGAGCACTATTGTGCTTTGTTTTTTTTTTTCTTTTTTTTTTTTTTTTCCCTCCTTGGCTTGGAAGGCAGCATATAAAGCAGTCATGACCTGTTTAGCAAGAAGTGTTTATAAGCAAGCTCTGGAAAGGCAGCTGTGTGAGACTGTCAGAGCAGGGTTGTGGAGGGTGTTGCTGAGTTACCTGTAGGAAACTAGGACTGAGGTGACCCACCTGCATTATGTGTGACCACTGCATGACAGTGACTTCCTTAGTGAGTGTATATTAATTAAGTGAATGTGCAGTACTGTTTTGGGGTTTCCTCAAACTGGGGGGAGCACTATGAAGAAGATTTTTCTTAAAAGCTAAGCAGAAACATTACACTACCTAACTATGATGAAAGTATTTTTCTTACTGTGAGCAAAAGCAGTAGTCATCTCCAGTGACCCTGGAGTTACTTGCTACATTTGCTGTTGTCTTTGAGCCTGTATGTCCTCTGGAGTGAAGAGGGTAGTCAATATGCCGAAAGCATCCAGAACTCCCAAATTATGTAGTCTTTGATGGTGGCTTCGGCAGACCACCTTAAGGAGTACGCTGTTTAGAGACAGTGTTCATCAGTTGTTGAAGCTAAATGTCGCATGGCAGATCATCCAAGTCAGACTACCCCGTGAATAACACTGCTCTTGGGCAGAAGAGTGAGTTTGCTGTTCTTCTTATTGTTTAATCAGTTGGTTTGTGCTCCAACAACCTACAGCAAAGGATTTGGTTTCATAAGTAGTTTGTCAAATTAAGTTTGTATGGTCATGGAAGAATGCAGTCTTGCCTCCTTCTTCCACTCCTGGCTGTTTATTTTGTTGTCTTTTGTGCCTGCAGTACATTTGTGTGGTGCCAGGGTGGACTGAATCAAACTGAAATTAACTCAACAACAGTCAAATGTATATACTCTCCAGTTGCAGCTAGCCCTTGACCTGGCTGATCCCCACCATTGGGATGGAGGAAGGAAGGAGAGGAAAGCAGAAGTGCACTGGACTGATTTTAAATGGTTTAAATGTCTTCTGAACACACCTTCTCCATCCCTCTGCCAAGTTAGCAGTTTGCAGTCATTAGGCTAAATATTTTGTAAACTCTCTGCATATGAAATTGCCAAAGAGGTTTTTCTAGGCTTGCTTACTAGCTGGAACACTGCACTTTTTAATAGGTTTGAAGTCCATGTTTTCTAGAAGGTGTTGAATGAAAAGATTAAATGGAATTGATTATGTGCCTTTAAGGTGACAAATAAAATTTAGTTTTTGATAGGATAAATGTTGTTTTCAAGTTCAAAAGATGGAGAGGTTTTAAAGAAGAGATAGCATTAGACACACAAAAAATGTATTTTAAGTGTTTTTTTAAGCAGGTCAATATAAGCTTTGCTTCCCCCACTCCTCTCAAGTTCTTAATCAGTACTTGGAAAGAATACCGTTAATAATGTCTTCACCCCCACAAAGTAGAGAAACTATTGGTATTATATTTTTCTGCAGAAAAGTATTTACAAATATTAGATTCCTATCCTGTAAAGGTTGCAATCTTCATGTAACTAATATTTATGTTAATAAATTCTGACAATAGGTATTTTTACCATTGGGTGGAAGAATCAAGCAATTGTGCTACCTTTATTCCAAATCAAAACAGTTGGAAACAGTAACTTGGGGAGAAATTACATCACTCTTACTTTGATAAGGAAATCAAAGGGAATAGAAGTCAAGCTTTTGATTCTTTGTATATTAAGAAAGGCCATATATTTATGGGTAGATTAGTGGAGACCCAGTGACAGGCAGGAGTTATGCCAGTTGGAGATGGTAGAGTAAGGTGTACAACACTTTCTTCTTGTTACCAGAAACTTGGAAAAATTTGGATGACATTTGTTATCTTCCTTTCCAAGAACTGGGGTTCTTACTGAGCTTTTGTCTGTGATCCTTTCTCTTTTCTCTCTTACATAACCTTCTAACTTACTACTGTTCATTGTTTACACCGTCCTTCTAAGGGCAGGGAAATGGGGTTTGACTTCAGCAAAATTCAGAACCAAGTATATTTGATGCATGGTTTCAGCTGGTAATAAATAATGTAACAGGGAGCAATTTTTTTGTTTGTTTTTTCAAAATGCTCTTCTAATCTGAAAAAAGTGTTTCAGTTTGTGGCAGGGCAACCTGATCCACTGTGATAATTTTTTTCCTTCAGAATTTCAGCTATCCTCTCAACAGCAGATTTCAAGAGCTAGATCTCTTATTTGTACATTTAAAATAGTCTCCTTCATGTTTTCTTAAAGTAGAATTCTTAAATTCAAAAATCTTTAAGAATGTAGAATGTATTCTTTTAAGATGACAAAAAAGTGTTTTAAATTAATTTATAATGGTGGAAGATAGACTTTCCAATATCCTGTATGTGTGTGTAAGTGAAAGAAAGTTAGCTTGATCTTTTAGTTAATGATGTGGTTCTTAGGCTAATGTAACTTATTTTCCTGGGAGAAATAGTAAGGAGTTGAGAAATTTTGGAAATGAGTACATGTTATACCAGCATTTCAGAATTCAGGAATTTCTGATGAATATATGTTTTCACTTTTTAACTTCTGCTGCTACACTGCTTATTGAAAGGCAGATGTTGCTATAATATTAAATCAATGTTACCTCACATTATATCACTAAAGTTGAAATAAAATACGCATAATTCTTAATCTTTGTGGTTCCATAAATATGAAAGCATTTTTGGAAACATAGCAATAATTTTATACATTTCCACTTTAATTTCTTTAGAAGGTTTTCGTGCTAGATGTGCATCAAGGGAGACAGTGAAGTGCTTTAGCATAAATAAGACTGTGCTGTAGTTTAAAAATTAGAGTATGATATGTACCAATACCTTGCTGCCTGGAACAGAGGCAAACATGGAGACAATAATTAAAATTTAAGTAATTTCCATTTAGTGAATGAAGATTTATTCTGATGTTTTCTTCCAGAACTTCATAATGACAGTCCACATGCATTTACCTGTAGAACATGATTTGGGTAACTGCAGTGTTTTTGTCTTCTTTATGGAAATTTCATGCCTATTTTCCTCCAATATTGGACAATATAAAAGTCATTAAAGCTGGGATTCGTTCCTTTACTTACTGATTACTACTGCAGCTTTTACATTCCTAAAATTCAAGTAGTACAAAAGATGATGTCACCTCATGATGGGCAGTATTGGATGCATGGGCTGGAACCTGCAGAGTCACACTTCAGATATATTCTACTATTCTTGATCCATTTTGGAACTGGGCTGCCAAGGCTTCTGTTTTAACTGTGTTCCCTGGAATAATTTAACATTAAGTTGCAGAAGGCATTAGTATGTATATTAGATGTTTGTCTGCAGTAATTCAGTTTTTCTTTCTTGGTAATTCTTTGGCTGTTGAGCTAATACTCTGATTTCAGTTTACTTTGCCTGATGGCAGCCAAAATGTTTGGACTGATAAGTTAAACATAATTCACTGTATTAAAATAAATCTCTTATTTCATACATTGACTTTTCTTGGATAATAGTATACATTTGTATATATACCAACTCTAGTGTAGGGTGATTCATGTTTTTAGAGGCAAGTAAAGTGCATGATTTGCTTTTGTTACATTCTATATAGTAACAAAAACTATCTCTTGATGACAGGGTAATAATAGTATATCACTGATCAAGAGATAGGTGTGTGTCCCCCTGTGACAGACTTTTTTCACTGTAATGTACATGGCATTGATAGCATCTAGATAACAACTCAAGTGGTAGTAAAATTATACTTACTTTATTTTGCATTAAAATAGAGAACAATCCTACCTGATTCTGACTGGAATAACTTGTTGTGCAGCAGCACTTAACTGAACATTTGAAATGGTGTAATAAAATCTTAATTATGGTCTAACAATAAATATCAAACATATCATCTATTATGTGGAATAAAAATCACTCATGATACTTAAGCTGGCCTGATCAAGTTTCTCTAGTTGTGTATATTGTATTTACTTAACTGGAATTTTCAGGAAGCTAATCAGCTTTTATGATCTTCATAGAAATACATTTAGAAAAAAAAGAAGATTATATGCTTCAGATGCTTGATTCCAGACATATCCAGATGCAGTTCCAGAACTTTGCTGTCTTATTGCTGCAGCTTTGTATCCTTACTGTGCTTTCTCAGAATTAAACTTGGGAAGAAAAAAAATACACTGCGATACTTGAATGCCATCTGCAAATGGGACTACCCATTGTTTACAGGAAAACTCCTTAAAGAAACTGCAACATCTTTTCTATTGTCTGACAGTTTCTGGTACACAGCTTTTGCGCCCACTGAAACGGCATTCCAGCCAAGTACAGCAATGAGTATTTGGGCACACGTCAACTGCTGAGAAGGGCCAGTGTGAACTCTTTAGCTGAGAATTCTGCTTCTAGCAGTGGTGTGATGCACAATATTTTGTGAATGCAAATATTACAGTGGGTTGATTAGTCATATGGTAATATTGGAAGATTAGATTAATTCTTTAAGCTGTGTATTTCAAAATTTCTCTTCAGTTATCATTTTAGGCTTAGGGAAAAATGTTGATAGTAAGAATATATTTAATTGAATTTCATTGACATATGTAGTTGATACTGTAACCTGCTGATTTGACAGAGACACTGATATTTTATTGATAGGCATTGTGAGAATGCTGTGTTGTCTTGGGTACCGAAGGCCTCTTGGGGTGCCTCCTGTTGAGCTTTTCAGAACAGAATGAGGTTTCATGTGGAAAGTAACAGTAGAATTGTTGACGTACAGAAGACTCTCAAATAAAACTCGGATAGATTTTTTCTCTTTCACTTTAGTAATCCCAAATGTTACTTTTTGAAAAGAGGCTAAAAAAATGAAGGTTTTAGTATAAGAGGCTTAAAGACTTTTAGAAAAAAAAAAGGGTTTTACAGAATAGCTTCAGCACACTTGAAAGCAGTGAATAGAGTCTTATATCACCTATGCAACTTCAAAAATTTTCCTGTCTGTTCTTTAATATGTTGAAGAGTTTTGTGGAATCAAGAGCAAGGATCATTCCTTAAATAGCCACTCCCTGGAAATGGCTGCCATTAGTCACAGCTGAAGATGTTTTGGAAACAGGTGCAGCAATGAGTAGCCAAAGAAACTGAAGCATTCTGGGTAGTTAAATTGGATAAAAGGTATGAAACAAGTAGTGTAGGTCCTTTAATTCCTTAACCTTTGAAAGGTAACCTAGCTGGCTACTAGCTGCTTGTGCGTTATTCTTATTCCCTATAGTACTATGGTGGCACTTTTACTTTCTGTGTAGCACACATCTAAAATATGTTAAGCTGTTAATAATTATGCAGCACTTGACAAATCTCCTCTTAAATTCATCTTCAATTGGTTATTTCTCTTAATGTCTGTGTTACTTTTAATGCTTGCGTTCTTGGTTTGCTACAGGTATTTTCTGATGGAAGGTTCTTGAAAAAGTTTTCAAATGGTAGAACTTAGTTCAACAGGAAAAGCTTGCATCTCTTCTTTAGATAATTGCCATATTGATTATATTTAAATTTTTTCCCCCAAACCTTCTTTCACAAACCTAAAGCTTAAATACTGATCTCTTACATTTAGGTAGAGAAGAACTCTAGAAGGCAAATGCTGTTGTGGAGAGGGATAAAAAAGAGAAATTATGAATTTTCTTGTAATACCCTTGCTGCTGACCATGCAGGAATACTTGGTCAGTAGTATTCTCAGAAAATGTGTTGAGATGGGGGAGGAGTTTGTAAGCATGCTTATATTTGTTAGATTTCTACAAGTTAGGAATTGTTTTCCTGTAAGTTAGGAAACTTGAAAAACTAGCTCACAGAAGAATATTCTTAAAGGAGCACTGTAGCTTTTGAGGACAAATAGTAAAAACTATGCTCTTAAGATTTCAGTCATAACTTTTTTTTTAAATCCATGTAAAACTGTACTGAGTTACATATGACTTCTTTCAGAAGATACAGTGCTGGCATTTCTTTCTATTAGTCTGTGGAGAGTGGGATACGCAGAAAAGCTGTTAGCTTTTCACAACTTGCAGGATAGGGGGAGGAGTTAAAATTTACTTAACAGTTTGGAGAACTGTCCATCTGTAAGAAAAGGGCACCGTGAAAAATAATTGTCTACGTTTTTCTGGCAGATTACAGATTACACTAGTAAAACCACAATTTATTCAATAGAATGTTCTGCCGCAGCAGGACTCCCTAAACTTAACATCACCCATAGCTGCTCAACTGGAAGTAGATTTGAGGTATGAGTTGTCTTGTGCTACGATTTGGGAAAACAGCATTGTGAATTTTGTTGGGATAACTTCAGGTTTGCTTACTTGCTTCTTCTCTTGGGAGGCTTACATCTTAATGTTGTGCAGATACCTGTGCCAATATGGAAGTGGTCTGCTTGTCAGGGTACAAAGCTCAGCATGAATTATAATTTACTGTAGTTTTTTCAGGTAAATTACTCATTGTACTAATTTCTGTGCTGCCCTAGCTATCCAGTGTCCAGCTTAATTAAGGCACCTATATTCTGCAAGGATGTAGATATACCATATGTTAACAGTGGCCCAAGAGGTGCTGTTAAGAAAGCACCAGTAGATTTAACAAAGTAATGTTTTTTCTTTTTTTTTTTTTTTTTTTTTTTTTTTTTTTTTTCTTGTTTGTTCTCTTCACTTTTCAATGAAAGGTGTTACGGGCATGTCAGCAGAGCCTGGACTGCACAACCAAAGCAGTGGCACCTTGGAGGGATTTCACCAGGGCAATCATCAAGCCCGGTGGCGAAGACCCCCTTCCCAGTGCCAGCGTTGCAGGACCCATTTCCCCAGCTTGCCTCTGGCAGTTTGCTCCCTCACATGCTGCCATGCACACAGGGCTTCTGCCAGGCTGGTGGGGAAGGTAACCCACCTCTGTATCCTCTGGAAATCCTGGCCATGCTGACCCCTCCCCAGCCCACAGCACACACCCCCAGTGCAGGGTCCTCATAGGCAGCTCTTTTCCCTCCTCAGCCTAAACTCCCGAAGCTCCTCAACCCACACCACAGTGGGGTCTCCCACTGCCTTGCCACCGAGATAAAGGCGTTTTCCCCAGCACACCTCCAGCTGGCTCTGCTGCCCTCTCTCCACCACCCAGGTCTCCTTCCTGGTGGCCCCACACATTGGATAATTGGTTATGTGGATTATATAGCTGCAGTCTTAGCTGATCTACTCTCTGCTCTTCTTGACTGGGAGCTTTCTGTAGTCTTAACTAACCGTTTTATAGTAGTGGTGGACTAAACAATTTGAACCCGTTCTAGTGCTGCTTGGTTGCTTCTGCATAGTGGAAGTATGCATATAGTCATGCTAATACTTCGCTTCTCTTTACCCTTGCTTGTATCTGACTCCAAAAACTGTCTTCTGAGTGTCTTTAATTCAGATGTTTTCAGCCAGTGATTTACAGGTGCTGTGGGTTCTGCAGCCTGCTTCTAGGGAGATCTGAAGATCTAATTAAGACAAGCAAGCTTGTTGTTGATAGGCCTGTTTGCTATTCAGGGACCTATAGCCCCACTAGAATTTTTGGGGAAAATCATTACATTGAAAAGTTTGAAAAAAACTTTGTCTAATGCAGCTGTCCTTTTGTAATTATATTTATTTGTATATGTATATTCCCCTCTTTGCACATATAATAGTAGGCACCCTAAATTCCTATTTTTTTTCCCATCGCCTCTTTTTTTTCACTATGAGAAGAAGCTGAATATATATTTGTATTATAGTAGGACTTACAGGCAGTTCAACGATGGTAACACTGTACTCCAAATGTCATAAAAGGATGCAGGTAAAGATGCATGCATAAAAAGCCTAAGGTACTACTGATGTTTTGCATGTGTGTAGTTACTGTATGCTATTTGTATCTTAACTAATGTAATGCTAAATAATTGTATATTAGGAAGAAGAAGCCTTTTCATAGGAAGCTTAGAGAGAAAAATCAATATTTACTTATTGTGAAATGGAAAAAATATAGGAAAGGATAATCTGTAGGACAGTGAAAAATATTTATAGAATGTATCATACCAAATACATTGCAAAGAGACCAGTATAAATATACATATAAAGAATAATACTTCTAATATCTACTTTCTAAAATTTATGCTGCAAAAGTAATAGTGGTCAAATTGACATGTATTTATATACATCCTCCCCAAACATGTATGTATTTTAGTATCTAGAAATTATCTACAGTCCTTTAAAAGGTTCTGTTTGTTGGCTGGCTTGCCTTTAAGTTTAATTCCAGTTTTATGTTCTTAATGTATTAGCTGTTTCAATTGCATAATTGTGGCATAGGGAATTCCAGGAAAGCCAAATATAAGAGTTAACTATTTTTAAGCCAAAATATTGCACTTTTAGTGTATTAGTTGTTCAACCCAAATGAGATGTGTTTTGTTAGCTCTTGTGTAATGTTTCCCCCTGGGGACTAAAGAATAGCAGGTTACTGACTAGGAATAAAAGGGTAGTTTTTAGACCAGGAGTGAATATCTGCCAAAATGTTCCAAATAAGGATTTGCTTATGCTAAAACCTAAGGAAAAGTCTATGGATTAGTGTATGCATCTCGTTGAATTCAAAGATTGTGCAAAACCCAAAACAAATGAAAAATGTTTGATTTTGGCTGGTTTGCAAAATGAGAATCTTAAAGTTATTGCTGGCACTGAGCTAGAAAGAAAGAAAGACTGTTGGTCTGTGTATGCTAAATCTGCTGAAGCCAGTGGAGAAATTTGAGGACAGTTCTGCAGAGCAAGTCACTGGAAAGCTGTGGTTTGGCTGTTCTTAAGTGCATCTTCAGGTTCTGTTCCTTGTTTTTGGATCTTAGTGAATCTGAGATGAAAACCTGTTCAGAAAAGCAAAAGGCAAGTTGGTGGGGAGAATAGAACTTTTTTTTCTGTAGCTAAGATACCTTTTTGCTATATGCTTTTGATTTAATATAGATTACTATACTTCCACCAAGTCTGAATTTTGCAGAAAAAACCCCTAGATTCCAGAGGTGTAATTGACTGAAATTATCTTTGTACTGATATTTAGCCTTCCTTCAGCTGACTTTTTTTAATAGCAATGTCAGGCTCTGTGAAGGGGGGAGGCAGCCTGCATAGCCATATTCCTTTAACTGTAGTGTGTCTTCGAGTGCGTGTGGTGTGTCAAATGGTGCTAATGGGCTCCTCTGATTAAATCTACACGAGACCATGAGACTATTGAAAGAATATGTATTTTGATCTCTTTGTCATTATGGATGTAACCATTATGTATCAGGTTTTCTGGATCCAGTGGGTTTTAGTGTTAAACTCACTGCTGTTAAACTCAATGGACTTAAGGTTTATCCTTCCCTGTGCAAGGCAGTGACTTGTTCTGAGGAACCTTGCTTGTCCAGTTGTATAGTTCTGGAGAGGTTTCTTGTTGTACTGTAGATAATCTGCTCCTCAAAGGCCTTTTAAAGGTTGTCTCAACACGGGGTCATTTCTTGGTACAAGCTCTCTGTAGTCCAGTCATTAAATGTCACACATTCTGGAATGTCAAACCCAACATATTGTTATTTTTGACAGGACTCATCCCATTTATAAATTGAATTAAGCCAAGTTTCTATTTTGTGGGAAATTGTGAAATTTTTGAAATTAATCTTGAAATCAGTTCTCAGTTGAGGATTGGACCTCTTACTTTACAAAAACAGATTAATAAAAAAGATCCACCAGTTTTGGTTGGTTCTGTAATATAGTGGTAACGGTGTTTTGCAAGTTTCCTATAAAACTCAACACTCAGTCTACTCGTACAGAATGCTCAGTTGAATCAATATTTTTTCATCTGAAAAAAAAGTGTTTCACTGGAACAGCTAATACCTGCTTTGTTTGCAAATAGTGTGGAATGGATATAAAACTTAACATAAACTGTTTTTTTGAGTGCTATCCAAGTAGATTAGACTTCGAATACAAACTTGCATTTGACCTTGCATATACTCCAGTACTGAAGTGCTTTCAGCCAGTTTAAAGCCACTTCACGGATTTAGTGGAGATGTTGGACTGAGAGCTGTTTGTTAGATGCCTAGATCTCTGACTTGCATTCAGGGATGAAACTCAGTTTAGAGGATCATTTGAAGAAGAGATAGTTAGCTTGATTATCTAGTTATTTTTAATTTTTTTTTTTAAATCAAGTAGCATGGTAAATGTCATCATCTTCATCCAGATAGGGACTTCATGCATTTAATTTTTAGAATTTGGAAAAAAAAGGAAGTTAGAAATCTAGAGTGTGCAATGAGAAGGCAGATCTAGAAAATGCTATCACAGACACATGTGAAATGGTGGGGAAGAGGAATATTCTCCAGTTTTGAAATTTCTGTATTTTTTTGCAAGAGCCTTACAGATTCTAAACAATGATTATGGAGTCCTGCTTCATATTGTAGTTTGAGGCAGACTGCCAGTTTAGCCATTGATTTTTTTCCTCTTCTACTTTGTTAACTCTGGTGTTTGATTTTACAGTGAAATGATTCAACTCACTAAAGTGGAAGCAAAAGTAACAGAAACAAATAGCTATTTGTTGAATTGATGAGTGAAGTTACTTCAGCCTTTAATCAAAGGTGTACCAGAACTGATGCAAAAGGGAGGATGGACAGGGTCATGTAGATTTGAGTTTGGAGAGCCAAGGCCTTCCCCTTTTACACTTGTGAGTTGTTAATTCAACTCACAAAATAAACCTGAAAGAGCACACCATCTCTTTAACTCTTGGTGGTGATCCTGTAGCCATCACCTCTGCCCCCCCAGTTTCAGAAATTAAGAACTACTGTTGGCAGTAGGTAGTGTCTGGCACCAGCTTGGATTGTTTAAACCCATTTTATTTGATTTATGTCTGATTGCAGCTTTTTTTTTTTTCTGTTGTTGTTTTCTGCAGATAGACATATCTTGGAATATTCCTGAATTGATTTAACCCTTTTTACTAGATTGGTTTTCTAACTTTGCATAATGGTTCAAACTGCATCCTGATGATTGTTCAAAGTTACAAGGTGGGGGAAAAAGTAAATGAATGTGACTTGCATTCAGAACAGTTCTGTTTGATTAGATTTTTAGCATAAAGAAGCCATATATTTATTTTTGCACCAGTTAGGTCTTAAAGCACTTAAGTTTTTAGAAGTTTTCTGACTGCATTGTAGTGTTCAGGGCTGTAATAGTTTCTTGCTATTAATTTTGTCAGGTCATACAGTTCTACTCAAGACAAATTCTTATTTTGATTCTTACAGAGATAGTTGTGTATTTTAGGTTGCGAATACAGCAAAAACGTTGTATGTCAGTAATTTCTCACTTAAAATCAGATTATTTTTTCTTTAAATAGTCCCCATTTTTCTTCTTCCCATCCTGAATTTAACTAAAGGGCCTATTCCATCTGCTCCTCTTAACAGATAAAGTATTATGAATATTGCCATTTCAGAAATCTAATAAGCAACTGTATTAACTACCAGCTATGTTACCAGGTTTTTTGTAAGTACTAAGAAAAATGCATTATGAAATCCTAATCCATTATAACGGGATGCCTTTGAGGCTAAAAAACCCACAGCTGTAATAGCCACAAGATTGCAGGATTTCAGAGCACTGAATATGAGGACAAGGCAGCCAGCTTTGGCCTAGATAATTTGTTGAAGAGGAAGTGGGGACTGACTGCAACAGTTGAGCTTTTAAAACTAAAGAAGTGAACAGATTGTTGCTGAGCGGAATTGTGTACAGTGTATTTTTAAAATTAGTATTATGATAAGTAAGTTGAGCCCTAACCAGAGATGAAACCATGTGCATATTTCCTGTCTGTCTGAGACATCGCACAAGTGCCTGGGGGTGGAAGAGTGAGTTTTAACACACATCAGCATATATCAGAAGTGGTAGAGCTGGTATTTCTTCTGCTGGAAAAGGATAGAGTGGTTTTCTTGATCACTTCAATTAGTGAACTGTTTAGTACATGGGGTAATTCACAGAATCTTGAAAAGCGCAGATAACTCTTCAGAAGTCTTTCCTGTTCCGTAGCTGCCTTTATCACAGTATTTTGTTTTAATTGCGTGAGTTCCTTGTTGATACAGAATTTGAATGTGAATACCCATAGCCAGATTAGGCTTAGTCTGAACTACTCCTTCGAACTTTGCTTGATCGTTCCTTTAACGTGTATTTAGTAAAACTGTTGATTCAAAGCCTCAAAGAGATGGCATATTTATTTCATCCCTTATGATCTCTTCAAGTAAGTAGTTACACATTATGTTAACATCCTTTTTTTTTAAACCTACAAGATCTGTTCATCCTGAAGCCATGGTTTTTTTTAATGCCCTAGACTGCATGATTAAACAATTTTGCAGCATTTCTTCTTTCCTGTGCAATGAAAGAGTGCTTTCGCCTGGCGCTAAAGGCCAGATCCAGTGAAGGACTGTAGCTGGCTAAACTGTGGGTGTTTGTGATACTTCTCAGTATGAGCGAGGGCACTGCATAAGTCTCCATTGTATTATGAACATGCAGGTGTGTGACACTGAAGGCTCTGTCTGCTGGGCAGAAAGAGAATTACCCAGGTAGCAATACATTATGAAGTAGGGTAGGATGATGGTTAGCATAGGACTTACACGCAAGCACCTATGACTGGTTCAGGCATCCCATTTCCTTTAAGGTGGTTCATGTCACAGATTTGCATTAGTCCGGATCCTCTGGAGGACTGAGCTGGGTGCTTTATTCAATAAGCCAAGATTCCCAGGGCACAGAATCCAGGACTTCGCACTAGCTGCCTTTTAATCTGAGGTTTTAGTGTCTGGGATTGAAGACAGCTAACAGGCTAAACGGGGGAGCCATCAGCAGTCAGCACACTTGCTAGAGTTTCATGGTATGGTATGTGCCGCATTAACAGTTCACTGCTATTGAAAATGGAACATGCTGCATGCTATTTCCTCCTCCCCTGGGGGGCAGTTCTTGGGGAAAAACAGCCAAAAAATAAATGGAACATGAGGCAACGTCATAGTTGTGCCAAAAAGGCACAATGCTGGAATGTTGAAGTATTACTTGAAAATTGTGTGAAATAATCTGTTTGCTGCTTACAGGGTCAATTAGGCCATACCTGTGTCCATTTTCAGACACCAGCTTGAAGAAATGTGAGAGATAATCAAATCAAACTCCAAGCAACAACAATTAGAAATACAGGGTGTCTTAAAACTATGGCCTATAGGTAAAATTTATACAATAACTTGTTTCTTTTGTTTTTTATTTTTATCTTTTTATTTTAGAGATGAGATTACTCTTAAGGAGATGCATCTTTTGAAGGCTGTAAAGCAGCAGCACTCCATGTGCAGTATTGATAAGCAAGAAATAACAGCAGCAAGGAATATTTAGATGAGCTCTTATGGAAACCTGTGTAAGCACTGGAATATGTTGTGTGCAGAATTTGTGGAATATTCACTCCAGAATTTAAGAATAGATATGACAGACATCTGTTATGAATAACACAGCTAAAATGATCTTACTGAGAGAAATAGCCTTGATAACTTTTTATGTATAATTAAGTTTTTGTTTGTTTTTCCTAGGAATCTCATCCATCCTAATTGAATCTTTGATCAAGTGGTTATATTAAGTTATTTCAGTCTCTATGTAGGTATTTTCTAAACTCATTTTTATAGTTTGTTCTGAACGTTTTGTCCCCAGCAGTTTTATGCTGGATGACTAGGCAGCAGTTAAGGGATCACAGCAGAGTTAAAAATCCACTCTCCTGTCTAAAACTTCTTGTGCTGCTGTATGATGTTAACCACTTTATACTTTTGTGCTTTTGGTAGACTCTTATGTACAGTTGGCTATCCGCTACAGACACATTCTGTCTCTAGAACCACAGTGCACACGCTCTTCATTCCCGTGTGCTTAGATTTGTGCAGAGCTTTGTTGTGTTCTGCTTAATTTACTAAATAATCTGTTTTTAGGAGGGATTGATTCTTAATAAGAAAAATGCTGTATTTTTACTTTGCTTTGTATTTACATTTTTTTGTTTCATATTGGTTGACAGTTGCATGTAGCTTTGATGTTACTTTTGGTCCTCCCCCATTGTTCTCCCTGTGGTTCTCCTAGTTAGCAACAGTGGTGAAAAACAAATCCAAAGGCTATACATGATTTTTTTTACCGGAGTAATCACATTACTGAATGTGTTATTCCGTTGTATTTTTAATGTGATATTAAAAAAGTCCTTTATATTAAATTACAGATCAGCTGCAGTCATGATTTCATACAAATATACAAAATAACATTTTAAATGCTTAGAATTTCAGAATATAATTTTATCAATGCATGTTTAAACATTGTAAGACTAAGAAAATAATAGCTGTATTTAGTGAATTGACTTGGGTCAATGTTTCAGAAATCTCATTCGGCTGTGAGGTTTTGAATTAGTATGCCATCCCCTCTGCTTCCTATTTCTGTTCTAATCTAGGAATAAAAATAAATCCTCCCCTCTTTCCCTTCCCAATAATTAGTTTAGAAATTGTTGTACTACGTATGGAAATAAACAAAGACAAGAAATTTTTTGTATTTGCAGAAAAGGCAATGGTTTACGGTTTGTTTTGGTTTTGTTTTTAAAGGTTCAGTTTCTCAGCTTGGTATGAATTTGCTTCTACACAATAGAAAATAGTTTTTAAAATAGATTATAATAAACAGAAACTTAATATGCTGCGATTTCAGTAAAAAACCCCAATGTTCTGAGATAGTGATCTGGTTTTCATTTCTATTCACCGTTCCTGTTCTTGCTATCAGCTTTAGTATCTAAAACATTGCTATTTTTTCTGGCAATCAAAATAACTGTATTTTTATGTTATCTAGAATAGATTTGCTAAAGAATACAAAGAATTCCTTTCACATGTATTTATTTTCCTGTTCTGTTCACTGTTATACTGATTTTTTTTATTATTATTATTTTTTAACTAACATTAAAAAGAAAACAATCATTAAATTATCTTTGACTGGAACTAGAAATATTGCCAAAGAATTATCAAATTGTTTTAAAAACAGTAGTTTTTTTCTCTTGCAATTTCATTGACTCTTAATTTTTCAGACTTCACACAGTCCTATATTAGTCACTTCATTATTTTGCTTAGGAACAGCCTGGACTGGTTTGTTTGATTAAACTATCAAATAATCTTTGTTCCAATCCATTTGGAACACAAGTATATCATTATCATATCATTCTTTTCAGTGCTTTGAAACATCCCAAGTTTTTCATAGCATAAGTAGCATCTGTAGACAGAATTGTGGCACATTTTAAAAACTGAGGCAAGTTATCGAGACCTAATAATTTAAAAAATGCTCCTTAACATTATCTGCAGCTTTTAGTTGGAAAAAGAATGTTTGTCAAGAGAAAGACTTAATCTAACTTATGTTCAAGTGCAAAACTGGTATCAAAAACATTCTTTTCAATAAATTATTTTAGCCTCTAGTAATGAATACGTTACTGATTGCTTTCTTTTTTTTGGACTTAAAATTCTTCAAAATTGAATGCATTTTGGTTCTTTCACTAAACGTGAAATCTGAAAGAAGTCTTTCAAATATCTGTGACGAAAGAGAAGTCTTCATGTAGAAGCTCCTTAATTTCAAGTTAATCCTTTATTTTTTTGTACGTATGTAGAAACTTAATGTTTAGATTTCACTTGGGAAATTTAAAAGAAGTCTGACCCAAATCAATGAAGTTGCACTATTTGAGGTTCTAAACTCTAATGCTAGTTAGTTCGGCTGTTTGGTTAAATCTTACAAAAGTCATAGCTATGACAATGGTTGATTTCAAAAAGGATTTTATATTTGGAGGATAAACAGTGGGAGCAGGCATTCAAAATATCTTTCCTTCATGTGGACTTTCAGCAATACAGAACAAGAGAAGAGGCCTACAGAAGGAGTTGTAAAGATTTGGCATTATTTTTAGAGATCAGCAGTTCTGGAGCGAAATATTTTATAGAGTGATATGCTGTATTGACAGAAAGAATACAGATTTCCATTCTTAGATTTCAAAGTACTAGAGAAACATCAAATGCTTGCTCGCTTTTGAGTAAGATAAGCATTAGCCCCATTCTGCAGACTTGATAGTTGGTACATACCTGCTGGGTTGTATTGTTGTGCAGAAAGTCTGTGACCAAATTAGGAACAAAATCAGAATTCAGTGGGTTTTATTCAGTGTGGCAGGAAAAAAAAATATCTAAACGCTGTATTTTTTTTAAGCATAGTCACCGTTCTGGATTTGCTGTTTTGAATAGGAAATTAGGTAATTACAGTTTGAATGTTTGGAAATTAGTCTACTTAGTAGATTTCTGGATGGAGAATCAAGTTGCTCTTTGCCAATGATTAGGATAGACTGACTTCTAAATCTTTTATTTGAAAATTTCTCATTTTCTGAGTAGAGTTAAAATATTTTATAATCCTGTATCCATCAATTTAGCATAGTTCCAAAACGAAACAGACAGAAGTAATGGGATTACTAGTTGAATACAAATTCAACTTTACACAGACAGTAGAGTAAAAATAATGAAAATCTATTTTGCATTTAAAACAGGTACATTAAATAAGGTATTACCCGTGGTTACTGAATTGAACCTCTTGTTTTGGATCACTTGGTACGTCATGATCTCACTTGTTCCCTTTCCACATAGCTCATTTTTATTCAAAGAGGAAAACCAGCTTTTTGCACCTTTTCAAGACCTCAAGAACTTCAAATAAGCTAGACATGGAACTGATCTCACTGAAGGGATTGAGAGCAGCCCTGCTGAGAAGGAGCTGGGGGTACTGGTGGATGAAAAGCTGGACATGAGCCAACAATGTGTGCTCACAGCCCAGAAAGCCAACTGTATCCTGAGTTGCATCAAAAGAATCTTGGCCAGCAGGTCAATGGAGGTGATTCTGCTCCTCTACTCCACTGTAGTGAGACCCGACCTGGAGTACTGTGTCCAGCTCTGGAGTCCTCAGCACAGAAAAGACATGGACCTGTTGGAGTGGGTCCATAGGAGGGCAACAAAAATGATCAGAGGGCTGGAGCACCTCTACTATGAAGACAGGCTAAGAGAATTGGGATTGTTCAGCCTGATGAAGAGGAAGGTCCAGGGACACCTTATTGCAGCCTTCCAGTGCTTGAAGGGGGCTTACAAGAAAGATGGGGACAAACTTTTTAGCAGGGCCAGTTGTGACAGGACAAGGGTTTAATGGTTTTAAACTAAAAGAGGGTAGATTTAGACTAGATCAAAGGAAGATACATTTTATGTTGAGGGTGGTGAAACGCTGCAGCAGGTTGCCAAGAGCAGTGGTAGATGCCCCATCCCTGGAAACATTCAAGGTCAGGTTGGACAGGGCTCTGAGCAACCTGATCTAGTTGAAGATGTCCCCGCTCACTGAGGGAAGGGTGGACTAGATGACCTTTAAAGATCCCTTTCAATCCAAACCATTCTGTGATCTGGAAGATGTGCAAACCGTGAGAAAACACTTTGGAAAGATAACTTCAAAATACTGCACACAGTAGGTAAAAATTTTGCCACTGTTCCTCTTGCTTAATATGGATGTGAAAAAAAATTGAGCCATACGGTGTTACTTTTTTTAAACTCAATAATTAATTTGGATGCCTGGTCGGGGCGTGGTGTGTCTTGAATCTTTAAAGCTTTTTCTGAACCTTGGTTATTGGAAATAAACAGATTTTAAAATTTCCATTTAAAAACTAAAAATTAAAATCAATCATCAATCCTTTTTTTTTTTTTTAGTAGTTACAGGATTGTTAGGGGTTCTTTTGGCTTCTTTAGAATGTTCACTAGTTTCTTGACTCAAAAGTCTTGTAGAGTAGATAAATGCTTAATTTTGAATGTTTAATAGAAGCTGAAATCCTGGCTTTTCAAACTTTGTATATATGACAGACAAAGGGAAGGTACAGACCCAGTTTTCTCTTTCCATATTAATCTGAAAGCAGTCCGTCAGGCTTTCCTACTAAGCATGTCTGCTGTGTTTCTAGATTGAATGCTTAATCTTGTTTTCATGTAGTTTACTTGGAACATCCTGTGCGTGGTGCAGAGGAATACAGATTAGGAGATAGAAATAATATATTCACACACTGTATTAGACGTGCTTATAGGCAAAGGACAACATAATTTTATCGGCCGCTGTACGACATGACCGACTTCACAAAGGAATTTGAATATAGTAATGCAGCACGGTTGAAAGAGGAGGTAGGAGGATGATTTCATCCCATGTAGATGGAAAATATCTAAATGTGTAGAAAAACTGGAGAACTGACCTCTTTAACAGCCTTAAAAGGTATGTAAAAGCATGATGCTACCATTTTAGATTGTAATATTAAAATGTTTATTTCCAAGTGCTCTGGAGGGGTGGGTTTCCTCCCTCACACTTGGAAGACCAGAACTCTTAATGCTGATGTAATTGTCCAAATTCAGAAGATGTGCAGGTTGTTTTATGATGTGGGCATCCAGCCATTTATCAGTCCTTCCAAGGATAATCGGCTCGAAGGCTGGAGCGAAGCCCCTTCCAGCAGCCCGCTTTGCCTGCCAAAGAAAATTCAGCCACTGAATTGGTGGAAATTGCTGACTGGTCACTTAGAGACTGCTCCTTATTTAAGTGGTAAACCAGCTTTTCAGCTGCGGCAGCCTGCGCTGCATGTAGAGAATCCTGTCCGTGCGCAGCAGTTGTGAACTGAGATAGCAAAGAAGCTATTCACCCAATTTCCATTAATAAAATTAAGTAGTAGTAGTGCGGCGGTTGCCCGTGAGTTTGGGTTCCCTAACGGGAAGAGCGGAGCCGCGGGAGGGCCTTCGCTTTAGCTCTTCTTGCCCGCCCAAGACAACGCCAGAAATCGTGGAAGTTGTAATGAGGCTGTTGCTTCGGGATGCGCAGCGGGGGGGCCCCCGGCGGAGCCCGTACCGCGTTTAACCATCCGCAGCCCCCGGCCCCGCCGCCGCTCGGGTGTCCCGGGGGAGGGAGCGGTACCGGGCGGAGCCCGCGCCTCGGCCCCGCCGGTGCCCGGTGCGGGGGCACGGCCCCTGCAACGGCCGGCTCCTGGGGAGCCTTGCGTGCAGCTTTACCCGGCAATCGCCTTACGGGGACAAATTTAGCGTAACGGCAATCCGCGCTTAATCTGCGGGAGCGGCGGGGGAGCGCGGGCGGCAGCGCTGGGGGCTGGCTCGGGCAGCCAGAAACTTCTGGCAGCTTCCCGGCTCCGGCCCCTCCTCTTAAAGCGGCAGGGCCCGGCTGCCCGGTCGCCGCTGCCCTGCGGCGGGCAGGCGGGGCCCCAGAGAAGGGCAGGCGGCTCCTCCGCTCTCCTGCCCTCCCTGAGGAGTTCATCGAAATCCCCCGCGCTCTGCGTCCCTCCAGCCGCTCCTCGGGGAGCCCCTCGAACCGCTGGTAACAGTTGCCGTTCAGTAGCCAGCATCCCGCTGCAGCCAACGCCAGGGAAGGTCTATCCCCAGTCTCATTCCAAAACATCCCTTGGTGCCCCGAGCCTGGCCGCAGCCTCCCGCTGCCGGTGGAGAGAGGCCTCCGGTACCGGCCGCTCTCCAGCGGGTTCCGTTTGGAGGGGGACGTCCATCTCCCCTTGTCACCCGGCAGAGCCTGCTCCCCTGCTGGCAGCCTGGCCTCGGTCATTAACGCAAACTAAATAGTCACTCCTCGTGTGAGCGCCTGGCTACTGGGTGGTTTCAATGAGGATCTTAAATATCAGTAGTCTGCCAATGGTTAAAAAAAGGAAAAAAAAAAAAAAAAGGCAAACTTAGAGATTCAGCTTAACTTTTTCCTTTCTTCCTGTGTGAATGGCAAGATTTTGGAGAGAGTATAGAGATACAGAAACGTTGAGAGAGTTGAGAGAGGAACTGGGATGCGTATAGAACTGCTGTGAATGAAAGAAATTCATGACGTCATTATAAATGAACGATGGTGTGTGCTGGGCATACTTCTCAGTTTTCCTCTTGAGAAAAAGTTTATTGATGGCTTTATGATATGCTACTGAAAAGATGATTTGTATCTACAAATTATAAAGTGCAAGTGATTATGTTCAGATGTAAAATGTACATGCCAATTCAATTACCTTACGTTTTAAAATAAAATGCAGGCTGAGACTGCAGCCTTTAGAGACAGCAATATGCGAGACAGTAGTTGTCTAAAAATGAAGTCTTTAATAATTTTAAGAGCTAAGAACTTCTTATCGTAGATCAGTCCAACATTGTGACATCTTCTTCCCCTTAAAGACCATTGCAGTGCTTCTTGTGAAGATAATTTCAGTATGCTTGTAATACCTTTTCCAAGATTACTGAATCATGTTCTCAAATTTTAGCTGCATTTTCACGTACTATGTTTTTCTGGTAACCTGCAATGAAAAATAAAGAGTATAAACAAATACCACCAAAGCACATCAAAACTAAACAGTCAGACATGTCCACTGTGAGTGTTAGAGGGTCTATTAAATGACGTAAGCACAAAGCAGAGATGGGATAACAGAAGATTAAAAATAGCTGTATACTTATTTTTAATCTCTAATTTTGGTGGAATTGAATAAAACCTACGTGAGAACAGGTGACTCATTTAGAGTTGGTGAAAATGACAAAGTCGTGTAAGGATTATCTGAAATTAATGCCAGACTTTGATCATCACTATTTACTTTTCTAGTTTGCATTCTCTATGATGCATCACATCTTGCTAGTTGTTTTAACTTACCATTTTCAGCTGATACTATCAGTCAAAATGAGGGAAGTATTTTGAAAATTTCAGTTAAGTGATTTGGGGAAAAAAACCCACATAATTTGTGTTTCAATGGAATAATAAAATTGTAGAAAATTTTTCTACAAGTATCCACTGAAGATTTCACATTGTTATTTTAAAATATATAATGATTCATAGTGGTAATTAAAGAAAAATATTTAATCAGTATAAATTTTCCTCTCAAAAGCCATTCCAGTACTGTATTTTTAGTAAAAATACCTACAGTGGTAAGCAAATGGTCCATATGTTTGCTATTCTTTGAAATTACTCTATTTATAGTGGTAAATATTCACTAATTCCAGTGAAAGGAGCTAGCTATTTTAAAAGTAAGTTCAGGAGATTTAGACTAGGGATTGAAATTAACTTGTGTGGTAGTAACAGAAATCAGTTCTTACAGATGTTTGTTTTCCAAATTAATATTATTTTTGGAAGAAGCTTTTAAAAGTAAGCCACAGTCATGACAAAGTAATACTAATATTGGTGATTTTTCTCTTAATAAGAATTTTAAATCCTGTTTTAAAATTTGGTTGTTGGCTTGCCTGTTCTTCTGCCATAAACTTCCAAATAGTTGAAGAATATTGATGAAGCTCTGGTTGAGCTTCAGATTATTTTCGTTCCCAGTACAGCAGATTTTTTTTTTAAAATGTTCAATAGTAGTGAAGAAAAAGTGTTCTGTATTTTGTGTAAGTTAAACTTAACATTATGAGTTGGTCCTTGAAATAATATGTTTGGCTGTGTAGGGAGGTATAGGCCAGACTGACACAACCAGCTCTTGAAGTGTTTGTAGGAGAATTCTAGCTATGTGCATCTGCGTGGACCCATCTGGGATCAATCTGTCTTGTTAAAGTAATCTCAATATTCCACACATTCTATTCAGTTTGGAAGATTAAGTGGCATGAAAGCCTGTCAACGTTGTAGTGCTGAAAGAGTTTCTTCACTAAAGAGTGGGGAGGGCAGGAGGGATACTCCCCTCTTAGAGCTTTACTGACTTTGTAAAGAGAATACATTGCTGCTTACCCCTGATCAGATCTATATTGTGTGAAGCAGCCACTCTCAGTACCCTCTACTGAGAGTACTAAGCAAAATCAGGTTTATCACCATTTGAGTCTGTTTCAACATCCTTCCAAGTGCAGTAAGGGAAAGGCATTGCAGCCTGCCTTGAAGGCAAGTACATTTACACTGTTAGACAAGCAAGGAGGAATGAATTTCAGAGTCTCAACATTCTTAACATATACCTTGTTAATCTCAGTTGAGTTTTATTGTTAAGTCTGGGATAGGAACGGATATATGTTCATGGGTATACTACTACCAGAGTAGTAGTATATCCTGCTACTCTGCATGCAATCATGCACCATGCATGCAGTGCAGGGAGAGAAAGAGAGGGAGAGATTCATTAGGGCATTTGTGTTTCTGATGATCTTAACAAGTGCAGATTGGTAACAGTTTTCTAGTACTCTGAAATATATTCTATTACCTGAAAATGAGAGATAGACTTGAACATAGTCAAGGTAAAACATCATTAATACAGAATTAACACTGTAGCATCTCATGTCTCTCAATTTCAAGTTTTGCAAAACTTAAATTTCTGAAAAATCATGCATTGAAGTAGTCAGGTACATACTTGCATGCCTTTATTTCTGATGCATTGGAGCTGGAAACAGCCAGTGGGAATTACCTGATGCTGAGTGCAAGCACCTTAGTATCAAATAGTAGCTCTGAGACCTGTGAAGGAGATTATCTCTATAGTCTTTCCGGAGAAAGCCTGGATGTGCCAGAGTTGCCTCTTGTAAGCTGTGTTTGAACCGGTAGGGGTGCAGAAATATGATGTAGGCTTAAACAAAGTCTTAGATCTCTCTTCCCAGCTCTTGTTTGGGGCTGCACGGAGACTCGCAGCTCTTGGAAACATACCTCGCTCCTGTTGCTTGTCATCTTCTGCCTTCTACCCATATTTTACGAAGTGATAGTGAGGTGGTTCAGATACCCAGAATCTGCTGCCCCAGATTATACTGAGAGAGGTTGAGTGAGAGAAAATGAGCCTCCTTTGAAGGAACAGAGCCTTCCTGAGCTTGCTCTGCATACTACATTGGACCCATGTTCTCCTCCTAGCCCAAACTCACTTACTTCCCTCCTCTTCTATTTCTTGTTTCCCTGTTTGGGTGTCACCTGTGCCTCTGTTGCTTGTTTATAGAACCTTGTCTTTTGTCTGGATGCTTCAGCTTCGTTGTGTGTTTATCCCACTGTTATCTCCTACTGTACTCTGCCCCTTGGGCTGCCCTCCTGGTGAGCACCCACTTTATATAACTTACTTTATTCAGAAGTGAAAAAGCAAAGTCTCTTCAGAGTTGTTCTATCTACTAATGAAAAATGAACCTTAATTATTTGAGGAAAAGAAACACTAGTGTCTTCATGAAACTCATCAGGTCTTGAGGCAATTAAAGGAGAAGGTAGAACACTTGGTTGGCCTTCACCATTGCAGCAGAAATGGCCATCTGTCTTCAGTTGGTGCAGAGTTTGGAGGTTTATGTAGTGCTTGTTGCAGACAACTGTGGTATCAGTTTATTATATTTATGGTAGTCATTGTTTGAGCTTAGTGTTGAGTTCTGTGTTTCTACTGCTGTGATATATGTATGCTGTCAAGTTCAGGTTTATTGGGCTGTTTTTGTAATGTTCTGTCCACAAAAGCTAATGAGACCATGGCAGCTATATTGCCAGTGGCCAGTAATTAAAAACCACTTGTTTTGCTTTCCGTTTCAGGCCATTGATGAGCCTCCCTATCTCACAGTGGGCACTGATGTGAGTGCAAAGTATAGAGGAGCCTTCTGTGAAGCCAAGATCAAGACAGCAAAAAGACTTGTCAAAGTCAAGGTATGTGGTTTTCCTGCAAATACTTTTTTGGGGAAAAAAGTAATCAATGTTCTACATAGCACATGAAACTTCTTTATAGTCTCAAGACAACTATGAGGCTGTTGTTTCCTTGGAGGCTGGGAATGAAGTCTTTGAAATAACAGTAAGCTTATTTTTATTGGGAGAGGTGTTCCTCCCACCCCCATGCAGTTAAGTGCATTGTGTTTCTTTTACTGCTTTGTCCACTGCTTACATCCAATATTTGTGGCCTTCAATGCTGTAGGCTGACCTTAAAGTAATTGATCAAAATTTGACAAATGTAGGCATAAGTATGGGAAAATGTTATCAGAAAATAGCTAAAGCTCCTCAAAGTACGTTTAATATGGTTTCTTTTACTTCAGGAGCACAGGTCACTGCCATTTAGCAGTGTCAACTAGATAATGCTTCAGGTATAAGATTAAACCCTGCTGTCTTCCAACAAAGACTTGGCAAATTGAGTCTGTAGAATTCTGTAGAATAGCAAGCAGGGGATCTCGCCTAATCTTTATGATGACTAGTTAATGACTGAATGAATCAATATAAGCTACATGCAGTACAAATAAAAATAGTGACGAGGGACTACAAGAGATACATTTTAACATCCTGTAGAAATTTAAAATATAATTTCTAGAAATAAAGAGAACGATGTTTGGCCTTGTTTTTAGTATATGGTAAGTCTACACTGCAAAATGGCCTTATTTCTGTCTGGGTAATGTTGCCCTAAAAGCTTCTAATCTGGGGGCAGGTATTGTTTTCTGCTCTGCCTCTTCACCTCATACAGAAATATAACACAGCAACGATCAAAAGTAGTTAGGAAAAATAAATTAGATTGTTGTTCTGCAACAGAGTTATAGTAGCAAAATATTTTTCTTATATTTACTGTAAATACAAGTGCAAATATATGAATGGTGAGTGGTGATAACCTGTTATAGAAGAGCTTCCATTATGAACTGTCATGCATTGCTTGAATCTGCCCTCGTGCTATGGCTGACTTTTGTCCAAGGGAGAGAGCAGACTTATCTCCAGAAGCCCTGGTGGGAAGGACTACTTATTTGATAATAATGTTAACTATGTTGAGAAGATGTTAATCTTAAATCTGACATCTTCAAAAAGCCTTTAGAACAAATTAGTGGTCTTTTAATTTCATTAGTCATAACTCTTTTCAGCATCAGCTGGTCCATGCTTTACAGCACCATTGAGTTTAAGCGACTAAGTATTGGTATTTAACCTGTTAAGTATCAGTATTAAAGCACAGGAATTGTGCTTTCATCAGTGAAGTTTTAACTCCTTTTAGCTCTTTAGAGGACTTTCAGCCCATCTTTTTAGATGGCCACTTGCACTCAAGGTTGTTTTTCATTCATTTTCTTAGGGGTTTGTTACTTACAGTTTGGTCACTGCAATGCTTTGCAGAAATAACTTGAAATGAATGAGCATTTTTACTATAAGTTGTTTGTGGAGACCGTGCCCAAAGCCTTGTGAATTCAAGTGTGTGTGTGTGTCTTCACTGTTACTGTATGGCTTAGGGCAGTTAAGCCCCAGTACAGTTTTTGCTTTGTAGAGTAATGTGATTTGTGGTTGAGGTTTTTTTGAGTGTGCAGTAACAATATCTGCTTACATTGTCTTTCCTCCACCAGGAACATACATTCCCTAAACTTAATAGTGACCCCTTGATTTTCTCTAAAAATCTGTTCAGCTCTTTCTGACACATGCGGACTTTTCCCAATGTTAGCTCTAACCAAGATTGTTATTATCAGATGTACTTCGTCTGGAATTTTGGTAGTTTATCTGCTGCATTTATTTATTTTCCACTTGTTTTAACAGTTTCTTCTGGCCCCAATATATTTTATACCCCAGTCTCCTAGAACTACTAAAGGAAAAGAAAAGTCAGTTAACTTCATAACATCAATTTTAGTTTGAAGCTTTCATTTAAGTTTTATAACTAGATGCTCTGTTGAGAAAGGAGGATGACAACAATTTTTTTTCAATATGGAGTATGTCATCTTCAGGCAAATAAAATACATCTAATTGTGTCTCCTTTTACCTGCTTTCTTCTGTTGAATTCTGCTTCCTATAATATTTTGAGGCATACCTTCATAATAACTTTTCCTTCACTGGTATAATTTAATAACTTTATTCAATTTAATGCAAGTGCTATGTATTTATCATTTCAGTATCAATAGGTACTGTATTTCACAGTTTAGCAGTCTTTGGCAGGTGCTGTACATAGTACAGAATTTTATGTTAACAAAGTAACTACATTACACTGTCATGGAAAGTAGTAAAACTGAAGACTTGCCTGGACTTGTGAAAAGTCTTGAAGGCAGTACGAATTTGACTAAGGGTCAAGACTTTTAGTATTAGAAGAGTGATAGTCCACTTCATTTTCATAGGATGTTACAGCTTTTCTTAGAGAGCTATTTAAGCCAGTTTATTTTGACAGTGTCTCCTAAAACAATTAGCACCGTCATCCATGCCCGCTTATATTTGTGCACCCTCCACAGAAGTTTCAGAATAAGCTGTTTTCTATGTAGGTCTTTATTAAAAAGGAACTAGCGAAGCATCTGCTGCATAAAGCTTACCAGGACTGTCTTTTCAGGATGGTGAAGAAAAGGGAAATACCAACTGAATCTAAACAGGTTGACGATGTGCTGAATGTCTTAATCTTTTATCTGTGACAGAAAGGATCTATGCTGAGAAATACTATGGATTTAAAATCCATACTAACAAATACTGACATCACTTTTTTCAGCTTCAAGAAGAGCCAGTGGTGTCACAATGAGTTTATATTTTGAATATTTATGTTAATAACCAGGTTTGTTGTTTTTTTTTTTTTTTTGAGTATGTATGAATATCTCAAGAAGCAAAAACTGTTGGTATCAAAAATCTTCTCTCCAAAAAGAGTCAAAGCCCCAAGGCATCTTTAAAAAGAAAAACCATTCTGGAATGCACAATAGCAATTTGCTTTGTTTACCTTTCATCTAGTACATTGTGGCTGGCTCATGGTTTTGGATAGAGTTCCTTTTTGCTGTAAAATACATTTAAGATAATTACAGAAAGTAAATAAAACCAGATGTCTCTAAATCAGAATTGATATATTGGGTATTTCATATGAACTAATAGTGACCACAGGTTTCCCATTACTTTGTATTTGAACTGAACTTTTGATTTCTAGGTATAGGTGCTAAACCTATTTGATTTCAGAGCATTGAAATGTTAATGTTTCTTAAAAGTTACACATGCTCAGAACTCTTGGAACTTTCTCCTTTCTTGGTGTGGCACTAGAGCAGTACATATAACAAAGAGAACTGCAGAGATGTTTTGAGCCATTAAACATTGTTGGTAAACTGTTTGTCATTTCCTTTAGAGGTAATGGTTCTATTCTGGAAGATAAAAAATATTTTAAAAGTTTTGATGACTAAGAAATTGTCTCCTCATATTTCTAAGTGACATGAATGAAGCACAGTTTTCAGCAAGTGGAATGCTTATGGTGACTAACTGTAAGATGAGAGTAAGAGATGGGCTATTGCCATCTGCATGTGCTTATGCTGCTGAATTGTATCAATTGATTGTCAGTTGAATTATATTTTTTAGGTAACTTTCAGACATGATTCTTCAACAGTGGAAGTGCAGGATGACCACATAAAGGGTCCCTTAAAGGTAATACTTTTTTTTATATTTTTCTAACACTTTGAAAAGCATTCTTTTTCAGCATTTGTCATAAATATGTATATGCAGTATGGGATGAAAGTGGAAGGTTCAGTTTATTACACAGGCCAGACAGGATCTCGAAGCATACAAGGTAATACTGCAAAGCTAGAATTAGTACACTCTTCATGTTAACTTTTTCCTTTGTAGTTAAAATAAAGGGGATGCAGCATACAGGCTGATGCAAGCCTCTTTGTTCTTTTTGGCCTTAAAGCTACGAAGTTTGACTGGCTCTGATTTTTAGTCACTGTTGCTTTGGCAAACTCAGCTGGAGGATTTGATGGGCAAGCTCTTATACAAGAGAATGACATCACTCAGATTGGTTCTTGTTCCCCACCTGCTGGCAGGATATAATCAGCTCAGTTAGTTGGTTTATTTTGGAGGAATGAAAGAAAGAAGTTTTGAGAGATACAAATATATTTTGGAATATATACTGGAAAAGTATAGTGTAGTTAACATAGATGTAGGTTAGAAATTAACTCTGTTTGCTAAGTACAAAAGTGCTAACTTCATGGCCTGTTTTAGAAGCTCTCCAGTGCTAAGTGGCTTTTGTATTTTAGGTGGGAACTGTTGTGGAAGTGAAGAATCCGGATGGAACATACCAGGAGGCAGTTATCAACAAATTAACAGATGCAAGTTGGTACACTGTAGGTAAGAGAAACAGTTATGTTTTGGTAATTAATGTAGAAATGGATCAGATACGACAGCTTTTAACAAAATGGTATAGCTAGCGTTAGTACTATGGTTGTATGTGTATGTTTATGCTTCTGAGGTGTGAGATTAGCAATTCAGCAAGAAGAATAAGACAGGAGTCCATGCAGATTAAATTTTGAAGGTAGGTGTCATGGAGTTGCAGTTTGTAAATCAAAGTAGGTATCTGTCAAAAATCCTGAACTTGAGAAATAGGAAGCGGAGATGTAAAAGTGGAGACTGAAAAACGTATTTTGTAGATAAAAGTAGACAAAAGCATGTTGACCTTGCAGAATCAGTGAAAGTAGCACAGCTGCTGGCTGTGTAATGCACTTTGAGAGAGAAGTGACTCTAGCAGTAGATGATTAGAATAATCTTTGTCAGGAGGGTGAATGGAATGAGACTGAAATTATCTTTACAGACAGTGATGAAAGCCCTACTTCAAGGGGTAATTGCCATTTACCAGATTTCAGAATTAGCACATGTCTTAACCAGCAATGTTGTCCTAGCATTTTGTGAGGAGTATCTAGTTACTTGTATTGTTAATGGTTTTGTGAGTAAAATTACTATGATTTGGTCAAAAACTTTGTGAAGGGACAGATAGACCTGAAGTAGTACCTTTCCAGAAGTTGTTGTTTAAGACCATTTATGCCACTGCAGCATGCTACTGCATGTAGAATTTAGAGAAATAACCATTTGGGGCTGCTTATGAACTCTTTTAACGCTACAGTATGGACAAGGTTGCTTTAAGAGCATTCCTGTGTGTCTTATATTCATAAGATGTTATTTGAATGTAAATTGTACATCAGTTTGTTTATATGTCTTGTTTGGTGCTACTGCTTTCCTATCAAAGGAAGATATGAACTAAATGAAATTTTTAAAATTCCAACTGGTATAACCTTTTAAAATTAGTGTAGCACAGTTATGTAAATATATTAAATGTCCTTAGTATATTTGCCTATCCTATAAAAATTCTTTAAAAAACTCAAGATATTCCAATCCTGGTAAATAGATACTGTTTTGTCATTCATACAAAGATGTCTTTAGAAAGGTTAAGTGGTATTGTTAACATTTAACTCCCTGTACTGTGAGGGGAAAAAAAGACATAGGATAGTTTGCTGTACTAAAAACGCAGAATTGTGCATATTCAAAAGTAGTCTTATCCCCTTCTGCCATTTTTTTTGGCATTACATTGGCTTTTCTCAGAATTCAAAGGGGTTTTATTTGCATTGTTGCCTCTTTTTTTCCTTTTCCGTGTAGTTTCAGAGTAGCTGTTCTTAAATGCATTACACTCCTGTACGTCTGTTCTATTGTTTTGAGGATTTTTGATTAGATCAGAATGTCATATAAATTCCAGCCATATGTGCCATGCTGGCCATACAAGTCTTTCAGGAAGGTGAAGCTTTTCCTTCAAATCTATTTGTGTTATGGAACAAGATTAAGAATCCCTCTGGCAAGGAGGAGGCCGCAAGCAGATTACCACATAGGATACATAATGTGGCTACCTACCTAGCTCTGAAGAGGTTTACCTCTGTTGTAGTCAGCTTATCCCTTGAAGTGAATAGATATTTTTTTTTTTTTTAATCTCTCATTATGTAAGGAGACTGTTATGTTAATTAACACAAAGTGAATTAGGAACCTGCTGCCTTCTACTTCACATAACTGAGGGGGGAGGCTTAATTATGACCATTTGAAATGCAGCTACAGATCTGTGTGTTTTCTTGTGCAGTTCTTGCCCTTGGTACTTTTCAGCAAATTTTGAAGTGACAGATGTGCATCTATAATGGATATTTTATCCTTAAACAGTTCTCAAAAATTACTGTAGTATAAAACAGACTGGGGAGTGGTAGTCACAAGGGGAAGTTTGTTCATCAACAGTACTGTATATTATATAGGGATGAAAAATTGTCAGAACTGGGTAAAAGTTACTTTCATATCAAATAAATACCAATCAAGAATTTTGATGTACCTTGTTGCTTTTTGTATATTTTTATTTCAATTAGTAAATGTTGAAAACAGAGTGTAGCATCCACTGTCTGAAAGTCAAATGTGGCTGAAAATTAATCTCTGTAATCTTGCCAGGCATCTTTTGCCAATTGACTGCCATCCTCCTAACACTGTTATTTTGACTCCTATTTGTGAAAGCATTTATGTATTTTTAGTTTTCTACCACATGATTGAATTCTAATGAGACTGACAGAATCAGACTTGGCAGTACTGTTGATGGACAGAAGAGAGGATTTGAATGAAGGTGAAAGAGACACGTTAAGAAATTGCTGAAACTTCTAATGTAATATTTAAATCTAATCTTCGGGTTGTTTCTGTGCCCACAAAGTCTTCAAGGTCACTGCAGTGTTGGGGCAAGAGTATAACTGTTGTCACTGTTGGGGAGGGGAGAGGAGGTCAGTTATGGTCTCACTGAATAGTGGAAGCATAGCCCAAGAGTTAAAACTTGTCACCAGGTTTTCATCAGTTAAGTACCGGTAGAAGACTTGACAAAAGCTTACTTTTTATATGACCAGTTTATCAGCTTCTGAAGATTGCACCTTGAATGTGTGGAGTGTGTTTCAGGATTCAGAAGGATAAAGTATGTAGCTGAAGCCAGCTGTATTACAAACTTGTTTCCAGTTGACCTAGGGAGAGCAGAGGTAGCAGGAAGTCTGGAGAACAGGAGCTCCACTGTTCTCCCACTGCAGCTGGTTTTGATGATTGTCTGCACTTTGACAGTTGCCATCTTACTTAGGCTGATATCACTGTTTCATGGCATAGTTGAATGAAGTCAGTAGAGAAAGGTGTTGAACTTTCATATAACACTAAACTAACTTTTTTCTCAAAATATACATTTGAATATTGTAGGAGTTCTGGTTATGTAATAAGTTCTGTAAAATCTGAAATGCTTGAAGAATAACTTTTCAATTCTAGGTTGCATTGATTTTTTTTTAAATTTTGTGTCCTGTTGTATGAATTGTCTGCTCAACTACTGATTGCTTAAGATTCCATCTAGCATATGCCAGCGTGGAATAGCTATGGTGGGACAGCAGCTTATGTATTTGGTCAATCTGTGCAAGTGCTTTACTGGATATGCAGCAGTATCCAGGTACAGCTTTGTTTTTCTGACATCTAAATCAATCACTTACTGATATAATGATTTTTTTTAATCTTTTTTTTTTCTTATCACACTTCCTACCTGCTGACAGTATTTGATGATGGTGATGAGAAGACTCTTAGACGTTCTTCCCTGTGTTTAAAAGGAGAAAGACATTTTGCTGAAAGCGAGGTAATTGAAGAATTTTTTATACAATAACTTTGTATTTAGAAAAATATAAAATTGATATTTTTAGTACCTCAGTCTTCAGTACCTTATTCACATCCACTCTATTAAAACTGCGGATTTAGTAAAATACACTCAAGAGGGTCTGGCTTATTCTTTTTAAAATCAAGAAATACCATGAAATTTTACCACATTCCGTAAGTTAAGAAACAAAATCAGCATTTCATATTTTTCATTTTAATATTATTAATGGTTCATAGATTGTAGGTCACACAAAAAACTGCGATCACAAAACAACTTTGCTTTATATAAAAAAAATGCTTGTAAGTATTCATTTGAAAAAATCAAAATGTGTTACATAAAAAAATGAATGTACCTCTTTGGACGTAATTAATTTCTGCTCGATCTTAGGTAGATGATCAAGCCTAATTTGTAATAGCTCATAAACTTGAAAGATCAGTACTTTTCATTTAAAAGGCAAATTGTAAGTTGCTCTTACCTATTAAATTGAAGACAGTTACCAGTATTTTGAAGATGGTTCATGTCTTAAAGGTGACTTGCATATTAAAAGTGTGCAGACGTTTGTAGCAGATTTGAAATAGTTCAAATTTCAGAATGAGGGCTATTCCTTCTTATTATGTAAGATAACCTGGACTGATGGGCAGATTTATGTAAACATCTTAGAAAGCTACTGAAGACAGGGTTTTTTTTTTCCCCCCCTACATAAATATGCTTTATTATTGTAGTCAGCTGAGCTTGTACCCACTTACTGCATTCTTTTGAAGGTTCAGATACCTTCTAGAATCCTAAGTCAGGATTAATTATGTTAAAAAAACAGGGCCTAATTTGATGCTTAAATCTCAATTCAGGTATAAATGCTGTAATTTTAAGAGGTGTGCTGTTCCTTTGATTAGCTCTTTGTTATTAATGATTAGCACTCCTGAAAACGAAATAGCTTCTGTTCCATAAATGCTATTTTAATATAGTTTCAGGAGTATTACGTTATAGTAAGCAAGTTGAATATTTTAGTCTATAGATATATATTGCTTTGTGACCCATTTGGCTGAACGAGAGTAATTTCAGATTACTGTGTCAGATTCAAAGAAACCTTACATTCGGATGACTCCTACTTTTTATTTTATCATCATTCTTACCCTCTTAGCTCTTGATGTCTTGCCAGAAGTCACTGATACACAATTCATTGTCACCAGCCCTCAATGAAACCTATGTGGTGCATTTATAATTACCTCATGTTTGCATAGGTACTCAGCAGGAAAATTGCATCTCCGGTTTCTTTTGTGACTAGACCAGTGCCACATGACTGTCTTGTTCTGATGTTGCTTTAGCTTCATCTTTGACTTCCCAATGTGTGGGATCTTTTTGGGTGTCCACCATACTCGGAAATAATCATGCATTTACTTTTAAGGTTTAAAAAGCCACTTTTATTGTCTCCACGTCCAACTCTGTCTGACACAGCATACTTTTGAGATTCTTTGTTTCATGTTTAAAAATTAATACATGACTCAGAAGTGTAATTTAGAGGACCATGTTTACTTTGGAAGGTTTTTTGCCTTCTTTCAAAGAAAAAGAGTAAGTACAAAAAATTCTGTGTACCGGGAGCCTTCAAATCTGGAATGCTTATAATTTAAACAGATAATAATAGTTTCAGGAAAATTTCTGTGAAGTCCTTCTATTGATGCTTTAGTATTCTCCCTGAATAGAGAAAATTCTTTCTTTCTCTCCTCCTCTTTTTGTTTTGATGTTAATGCAGTATCAATTAGCACCCTCTCTAATACAATATAGCAACATCTTTAAAGTTGTTTTAGAATCTTTCTGTCTTGTTGAGTTACTAACAAAAATGCATTAACTTATCAAGTTTGCTACTACTGAGTTATCTTGCAGTTTCATTTCATAGGGGACCTTTGTTCATTTATAAGGAGATAATTGGGTGTTTAGTCTGATGATTGGACAGGCAAGAAATTCATCCCATAGAGATGGAGTATCCCAGGTTGGCAGAATACCTGATACTTCATTCTCTGTGTTTGAATGGTACAAAGGCAGGACATCTGGGAAGAATTGTCTATGTGCATTGGACAAAAGGTAATTATTTGTAGGTGGGGAGAAAGTGTGGAAGAAAACTCGAAAACAAAACACCTTGCTTTTTAAAATGGAAGCAGTGATGTCTCTGCTTACTTCTGTATTTCTTTTGTAATGGAAGAGTCTCTCTGTTGACAAAAATTGCTTTAACCAGATTATACGAAGTCATGGTTTGGAGAATAACTTATACCATTTTTTAAATATGTTTATGTGTATGTATTTTTTTATTTCAACAGACACTAGATCAGCTTCCACTCACAAATCCTGAACACTTTGGGACTCCTGTTATAGGAAAGAAAACAAACAGAGGAAGGAGATCCAATCATATGTAAGTTTAACATCTTTATATCTGTGCTGTCTGTATTCAATTCTGATGCCTTCAATGTGTGTGGAGTTTTACTAGTTGTATGTTTAGGCTTCTCTCATTCAAAAACCAGGAAGCTATATGAAAAGTGGTGTTTAGCACTCAGACTGAAAGCCAAGTTTTGCATGTGCTGTTGCATGCAAGAATTACAACATCTTCATGTCATCAGTGTTCATAACAGTGCTGGGTATAGGCAAGAGGTTTTTTGTTGTTTTTGTTATGTAAGTAAGAAAAGACAGTGTCATACCAAGTGGTAGTGTGTTGTTAAGCTATGTTCAGAAGCTTCTCTGTAGTAGAACGTTAGTATTACAAGTGTGCTGGACTCAAAAACCATTACAATGCAGTCTTTGTCCAGCTGATACAAAGTCGTTTTAGAAGGTACTAGAATCCTCATGTAGACCTTGGTTTCTCATTACAAGTTTTCTGAAGGGCTTTTAGAAATAAGTGAACAGTATTACAGTTTGCAGATAGAAAAACAAAGTGCCAGAGTAATGACTTATTTCTTAGGTGCCAAAATTCTTATTGGTTTTGATGTTGAAAAAAGTGACTGTTCTTCTTTGTTGTTTGGAGATGGGGTTATTTTTGGGGGAGGGGATGATGTTTCGGTTTTTGTTATTAAAGTTTTGAGGTGGTAGTGGCTTGGATTACCCTTTCATGCTCTGTCTTTTTGATAGCTTGAAATAAATACTGCCCCGTATATGTAGAGGTACTATGAAATTACTCACCTAGTGATTTACAAATTTGGGATGTATTGAAGGAAAAAGGTGAGGAAAAAACTGGCATACACCACAGAGAATGCAGTTGCAGCATCCCTGGTGTCTGGTGGCCGGGTTGTTGTCTTCTCTGTTTCCCTCTCCGTACCAGACATTATTGTGGCAGAAACAACACAGTTAACGATTAGTACTGACTGAAATGAGTAAAAAGACACAGATGTATAACTGAGCTAGATTGTAATCTCTCTAAAATAGTCCTGGCTTGCTTTCTAGACTTGTTTCTCTTCCCAGAAGAGATTCTCAAACCCCAGAAAGCATCCTGGAAGACTTTAATACTGTATTTTAAAATAAATCACTATTAACAAAGTGGATGTTGGGGGAAAAAAGCCCCAATGCTTTATCAGCACTGCAAATGATGACATTTAGACTCGTCTATATGGTTAAAAACAGGTGCAACTTTGTACTGGAACAGTCAAAATAATGAACCAGAACCTTTTTAAAGCAAAATGTATTTGCACCTTTGCCGATCTACTTACATTCTAACACTTCATTCCATGTGAAATTGAAACAGTCACTGAAATGCTTCACTGCATATCTTTAAAGAACTGTTTCAGGATAAATAGACTTCTTTTTCTCTTTGCTCTTCATTTTCATAGCTGATGTTTCTTCTTCAGACATTATTCCTATTTCAAAATAGCTTTTTATTCTGCATGGCTGTTAAAGTATAAACAGAGAGAGATTAAGAGGAAAACCAAAACAGTTTAGCTTAATGTTGCTCCAAAACTACAACAGTATTTTTGAATGGTGCTTCACTAAGGCCACATTCTCACTGTGTCCTGACAGTATATTTCTATTCCTCCATGTGGATGCATGGTGGTATTTTGTTTGGATTTTGCATATATTACACGTAGATGTGTGTAGTGGTTTAACCCCAGCCAGCAACTAGGACCATGCAGCCTCTCACTCACCCCGCCCCTTCTCCCACAGAAAGGTAGGGAAAAGAGGGAGAAAAGGAGAGGAAAAGAAAAAAAAAATAATTGTGAGTTGAGATAAAAACAATTTAATAGAGCAATAGCAGCAAAGGAAAATAATAACAATCATAAAACAAAAAAATATACAAGGCACAAGTCAGTCTCACCTGCATGGTGAATTGATTGCCCAGCCTGTCCAGAGTAGTCATCATGGATTACACCTCCACCCCTGTCCAACTCCCATTTATGTACCAAGCATGATGTCTATGGTACAGAATATTCCACTGGCCATTTTATTGGCTGAAAAAAAGTGCTTGACTAGTATAAACATCACTTAGCAACAACTAGAACAATGTGCATTATTAACATTCCTATCATATCAAATCTGAAACACAGCAACCACTAGAAAGAAAATCTCAGCTGAAACCGGGACAAGTCTGTAATTTTTGAGTTGTTACTATAATATCCGTATAAATGCTTCTATTCATTTTTACCCTAAACCACTTAACAGGCAATTCAAATCACTATTAGTTATGCTTCTTTGACAATTAGCTTTGGATCTCTTGTGGTTATAATAGGCAAGTTTTGAATAGTTGAGTTTTAAGTCTTTTTCTGTTGTTTAGTCCTGAAGAAGAATCTTCATCCTCTTCCAGCGATGAAGATGAAGATGATAGGAAACAAAGTGACGAGTTACTAGGAAAAGTTGTGTGTGTGGACTGCTTCAGTGTGGATAAAAAGAAAGCTCTGTGGTTTCCAGCCTTGGTAAGAGTCTCATCTTTATTTTAATTTTGTACAGTTACATTCATTTTCTAGGCACGAAAGAAAGGTGGGGTTGTTTGTTTTTTTTTTCATTTTTGATGGATTAATATATATTTTTATTATAATGTAATGTGTTTATTCAAATTGGACTGTATGATAATAGCCAAATGAAATATTATATATGTAAAAATGTTTGTTTATAGTAAGCGATTGCTAATATGTCTTTAGTTTTTCCAAACATCCAGAGCTTGTTGACCTAATTCCACCTCACTGATGTGTTTAGTACCTTTGAACTAAAATTTATGGGGCTTTTTTCCTAAGGTACTGTATATCATTTTTCTGAACTACCAAGTTTTATCAAGGAAGAAAATAGAAAAAAGTGCAAAGAGAGGGGAAGTTTAGTCATTACATAGATATTATTTTTCTAGATTCAATATAAACACATTTGATAATAAGATCAAATGTCCTTTCTTTGTTGCTATGGTAGTAGAGACTTGACAATAAATTTCCTTTAAAATAACTTTGTAGTCTTTCAGTACAACTATTTTCTATCTTCTTTATTCTGGTTTAAAAACACTTTTTAACAAATCAGCTTCTAACAAATACTACTGTTAGTCTAAGGATTGTATACAGACTGACTGATAAATTTGGAAATTAACATATTTCCATATGTGGTACCTCTAGTACCATGCTTTTTAAATTTTATTTTGTTATTAATGGTAAATATTTGAATAGTTTCTCCCTGGCAATGAAAGCTTAAAATGTTTACCTAATTTCAGGAAGACTCATGCTCTGCTTTTGGAAAGATGCCATACAGTAACATTTACTTTTCTTAGTGTGCACAGTAGCTCTCAGTTACAACTTTCTACTCGTCACCTCATGTGTCTTGTAATGCGGTCCAGAGGCTTTCCAGCAGGATGTCTTTTGGAAGGAAAGTAGTAGAGAATGAGTCATTGATGTATTTTTTCAAGAAGGGAGAGGGCAGAATATAGAGCAAGGAGATACCATGGTAATGACAGGTAGCTTTAAGAGAGGCTTTCAGTGATACACAAGAAAATCGAGCTGTGTCTTTATTGAAAGCTGTCATCAAGATTGATGCAGTATCGCCTGCCTCGCAGTTGCGCTCCGAGGAGCGGTCAGTTAGACTGGTTTGAGCTATTTAATGTCACGCTATTGGGTTAGCCCTTCTGGTCATGCCCATGACAGAGAGCAGTTTCCATGGCAGCCTCTCTGGTAGGTATTGGGCTTGCGTGTGACTAATGTAGTGCTACTCAGGATGGCTGTGGGTCAGACCTTGAAGATTAACTGAATTGTTGCTTATGCTCTCAAGGTGTACTAAAGATACACACTGTTATTTCTTTGGCTTTACTTTGGAGATTGGAATAGCTCATTCTCATGGAAAGCTTCCTGCAATGAATGAGAAGCAGTAGGGGGATAAAGATTGAGGGTGGAGCTCGTTAACTCTGAAATAGCTTATCCTAGATTAACTGTTATTTTAGTAATCAGGTTTATAGCTCTGCAAATAAACATCATATTGCATTTAACCTGAAAGGTTGTGCCAAAGAATAGATTTATGCCCCAAATAACTTACCTTTTTTTTTTTTCAATCCCTTCCCCTGTAGCTATGCCTCTCCATTCTTTTACCTTGTAAGCAGGTTACACCTGCTATATTGACAAAGTAATTTTATCTTATTATTGATAAATTTTGCTTTAACTTTATATTATGCTAAGTGTAATTATGAATAATGAAATGAAAATTCAGGTTTAATATGCTGAAGAATTCATATCCCAGCATTACTTTGTTGTTATTTATATAGTGTACAGATACACTTTATATAGGCACAGAGGACATCTGCAAGTATATTATGTGAAAAGAAGTTCAGGGATTAGTCTAGACCTTTGTAGCAAATAACAGTTAAGATTAGTAGTGGAAACTGATTACTTCAGATACTAGTCCTGTAACCAGATAGACTGTCACTTGCAAATGTAAAACTGTCTAAATTTGGTAAAAAATTATTCTGAGAACTCAGTGATTGATTACATTGTTTTAATCCTGCAGGCATGGGATGTGGTGGTTTGTTTGGTTTTGTTTTGGTTTTGTTGGGCTCTTTGGGGGGGGGTGGGTTTGTTGAGAGCAATGGCTAATTGTAATTGTAAAAAGGCTTGGCTGTTGCTCCTTATGTCAGAGAGTGTGATTTAGTAAGCCTCATAGCATTGCTTAGTTTTAATGTGTACTTAAAGGCTTTTGGAAGGTGCAGTGAGGAAATCAGCTTGCAGCGTTTTCAGAAAATTGAGTTTACATAGGATCATCTCTCTCATCCTCCTGTGACTCCAGTGGAGTTTGTTTTGCGAGGAAATCGAAAAAACTTGATTCAGGCAAAATTGAGGTGATGTTGCTAAAGGCACTAGATCAGGTTGTGGTAAGTGGTTTTCCAGCCTCTGAATGGATTTCTGGCTATTGAAATCTTGATGCTTCTAGAAAACCAATAGCTAAAGCCAGAGGGGCATTTCTCCATCTTTGGAGAGCTAGGAGATTGCACCTGTCTAAATAGGGGATGATAATTGCTGTCTTTTACATTGATATTTAAACACTGTTGCAAACTGCACTTCAAACTGCATTTCAACTAGTAAGTTGTAGTTTTGAAAAGTAATTTCTATGGAGACTATAGAATGCATTGAATTCAGAGACTTAGGCTGTTAAGTTTTATTTTTCTTGAGAAGCATATTTAGCCTGTGCTGTGTGATACACAACTCTGGTTCCAAATCCGTTGGGAGATTTTGACTTTAACTTCTAAAATACTATATGGCTGGTGACCTATGTAAGTAAGGAGCATAAAACCCTTTTGTCATGCAGTATCTTTTTTGTTTTGGTGGAAAAAATAGGACTGAAAGCAGTTGGTGTAAGAGAGAAAAGGTATTTACCAGGGCTAAATTAAGGCAGCAGTCATTTGCTGCTTCTTGGCGTTTCATAGCAGACAGAATTTTCTTAACTTTCAGGGAACTACACATACTTGGAGAGGGGAGAGATGAGTGACACAGAGGGTTGTTTTTCTGTTCTATAACTCTGGAAATCAAATATGTACTTCGTGACATTTCTGAAGTTTTTTAACTAGTGACTTGTATACTGGTTTAACAAACCTTAAGTAGCTTTTAAAATGGCAACAAGTAATTCGTTGTCTCAGTGCTAAACTTGATTAGTCTACTTCTTGAATTAAAGAACCTATAATAATATTGGTACTTGAGGCACTTTTCTTTCCTAGGTAGGTAACTTATGCAATTTTATAATGGAGGATTAATTTCATAAATCCTGTATGCATTTCTTTTTGAAACTAACTTTGATTGCATCCTTGCAATTTCTGGAAGTTTTTCAGAAGAGGTTTCTAACTCAGGTGGCAGCACTTGGTGGAAGGTGTGTGTTTGTAGGACGAGGAATAGAATAAGCTGTAGAGGCATGACAGGTACTTAACTTTTGTAAGAATGCTGTTCCTGCTTATGTCTCTGGCAGCAGCTGTCAGTTCCCTCCAGGAAGTGAGCGTGAACTCATACATTCAGTAATTTCAGCAGGTCATCACTTCTGTGTTTTGAGGCATCTCATTTGCTCTCATCTCAGAGTTCTTAAAGAGAAATGAACCCAAAAGGGTTTTGAGAAGCATTGGTATATACTATTACTCTCTATGGTGTTTGTGGGTGGGGTTTTTTTGTTTGTTTTTGTTTGTTTGTTTTTCCTCTCTAAACTTTGCATTTGTAATATCTTTGCAGGTGGTTTGTCCAGATTGTAGTGATGATATTGCAGTGAAAAAAGACAATATTCTTGTTCGCTCTTTCAAGGATGGCAAATTGTGAGTAGGAATTCAGAGATTGATACTTGAATAAAATCTGTATCAGTCAAGTGAAATGTAGTGTGAAATGTGCTGGATAAAGTATTAATAAATTCAGTAAGCTCAATAAGTTTCTGCCAGGACTTTTCTCATGTTTAGAAAACTGTTAACAGTCTACATTGTGATGAAATTAGTCTTGAACTTTGTCATTATTATTAATGGGATACATAAATCTATCTGTCTTAGTTTTAATTTCATTGTTACAATGGTGGCAAACAAAGCCATATTGCGTGACTTCAAGAATGGCCGGAGACTCTTCCTGCTCCATTTGGAGTAGAGAGATGTGGCCATAAGCTTACCCAGCTACACAAAGGGGTGGGTGGGGGTGTGTGCCTGCAGGCACGGACACCACACACATACACAGAAATTCTTTTTTTGAGGTAACAAGGCATATGTTTATCTCAGTCTAGAATACAACTGCCTAGTATCATGTTCTTTGAAACGAGCTGTGGTACTACTCAAAGTAGGAAAGAAAATAGAGAAACATAGAAACCCAGGCTGTGTGGTATTTGCAGTAGAATAAGGAACTTTGTGTTCTTAAAATCATGTTGGTCAGGGATGGGGGTTGATGGATGAAAATAGAATTATTTTTTGTGTGTTTTAGTTCTTAATTAAGAAGTTGCAGCTATTTATTGTGCTTGGTTCAATTTAACAGAATGCTTTTGCAGAAAGGATATGGAAATATTTAACAGTTTCTTTGTGGTTTAATTACTTACTGAGGCTAGGCTATTGCTTATCATTTGATAGCATCAATGCATGTCACTGGAGATAAACATGTGTGCACACAAGCACTTGCCCCCAACCCCTAAGCTGCAGTTCAGATTTGCTTCCTTGGATTTAGCCACAGTAGAAATAAAAAAGTGATTTGTTCTTTCAATTTGGAAGTCTTTCTTTTCATACTGACAGTTTATGCTAATACTCATTTCTGGTTTAAGCAAGGCAGGGTTTTGTTGTTTGTGAATGAATAGTTACTTGCTAAATCAACATGAGGTTTTTGTTCAGTAATATAATTTGGGAGATTCCAGAAACTACCTGTCAGTGGAAGAAGAATGCTTTCTTTAGTATGCAGTAAATGCATATGGATGTTCTGACCAAATTAATGTAGAAGTTTTGTTTATAATCCACTGACTAATACTGTACCAGACTAACACTATAGAATCATCAAGATATAATTCAAATGCTTCTTCTGTATGTTTACTGTGTGTTATAGTCTTAGTGACAGCTCTGTATTATACTGTTAATTTGGCTTTAAAATATTTTAAAATATTCTTTTATTTTTTTAACACTTTCTAAATTATCTAGCGTTTCTGTGCCAAGAAAAGATGTTCGGGAGATTAGTGAAACGTCACCAAAGCCTGATGCTTTGTTAAAACAAGGTAATAATAACTGTCTATGAGAAATCTACTTTGTTATATAAATTGGACCAAATTTATGGTAGATCGGTTCATGTCTTAAAAATGTTAAAATACAGGATCTTTTCCTATATATTGAAGGAGAACATTTCTGAAGATCTAGAGGAACTTCTTTTAATTGAAAAAACACCAAACAATCCCAACAAAAAAAAACCCCACAACCAACCACTCTACTGCATGTGTTTTAAAGGTAGAGTGACAAACAAAGGATATAATAATACAGTGCACACTGGCTTTACAGGTTTCATATTCAGCCTTTCGCATTAGATCTCCATAGGGTTATTCTCACCATAGTACCCCTAATAAGGAAGTTGCCTTTATGCATTCTCAAGAAACTGGAATTGTGGATTAATTTCAAAGTTTAAGTTTGTGCAATCAAATTCTTGGAGTTAGCTTGTGCTTCTTTCTTTCCCCTTCTCTTCCTTGTTTGATATATCTGAAAACCACAGTGTAAACATATTGGAATAGGGGTTATCTCAATTAAATTGTCGTATATGCCCTAATACAGAAGATCCTTATTTGTGTCTATAGACACTAACATGGTAATAATCCTAATAATAGCTCTGAGTAATTTGATGTGCAGAGAATACTAGGCCAGACAAATAAGGATGGACAACACAGGGTTGTTGTTGTTGAGGTTCTTTGAATTTGGGGGTGGAATTGTTAATGAGCAGTCTTTCCTTCTTCTTTTTCATTTAAACATTTGGTCAAACTGATACTTTCTGCTGTGCTAACAAATGCTGGTCCTTTTACAGCTTTTGACCAAGCCCTTGAATTCCGTAAAACCAGAACTGTTCCTAGTAACTGGAAAACAGAATTGAAAGAAGACAGCTCCAGCAGTGAAGCTGAAGAAGAAGAAGAGGATGAAAAAGAAAAAGAAGATAACAGCAGTGAGGAAGAGGCAAGTGAAGTTAATAAAGAGTATAAAATTAAAAATTAAGTTAAAAACTAGCAAGACTGTAATATTTAATATTTTAACATTTGGGAATTTCTAACACGTTAACATAGTCAATGCTATTGACTCTCAGCTTTCAAAAATCTTTATTCAACAAAGATCATGTGGAAAGTACCAGCTTGAAAATCTAACAAATATCTTTGACTTACTAAGCAAAATACATGTAGTCAAAAGACTGAGTCATTAGGGACTAATGAAAAGTAGAAACTAGAACTCAAAGGAAGATCCTGTTTTAGAATCTTTACCATGCTGATCTTAATGCAGTGGCAGAGACGTTGGAGCAGGGACTAAGCAGGATGAAGAAGAGTAGTAGATACTGGTGTCTTCTGTCACATGCATATTGTTTTTTCTAAAAGAAGAAGTGTTCCCTTTACTTGTTTGTATTTCTAAATGGAACTTACCTGATAGCTGTTAAAGGTCTGGCTGTCTTCTGGGAAGAGCTATGTAGCTAAAAAAGTATTTAGGTGTTTCTGATAAAGGACATGTTTTTGATAGCTTTAAAGCGAAGATCTCTTTGTGTTTTCTTTGAAAACATCAGCAATTGTGTCTTGCAACTGCATGTAAATCTAGACTGGCCTTTTCTTTCCAAATGCAAACACAGTATTGGAAGGCAAAGGGTGGGGCTTTTTTCCACTTATGTAGAACTTCAGGTTTCTTAGGGTGATATTAATTCCCGGGCTATAATGTCAGTCCTGGCCCAGATGGGTTTCCAGTTTGTGGTTCACTCTCCCTCCAAATAAGCAGTTGTTTGCCCTACTGTAATAATGCAGTGTGTTGTGGTGTGCAGAAGGGTGTAGTTTCTCTCCGTAGTTTGTCTTGCATCTGTTTTATTGTATATTATGACCGTGTTTGGTTTATTTTCCCCTTGTGGCCGTGGAGTGAATTCTGTGCGTGCTAAAATCATGCTGCTGTAAATCTCTGCTCACATAAATGGCGATAGACTTCTCTCCTGGCTTTGTAGCTGTTACCCTGTGACTTACCACGTATTCCAAACCACAGGGAATTTTGCTACCTTGAACACGAGCTCCATCTGAGGAGGCAGCTCTAAGCTGTTACTGACCTGTGTTCTTGACGTATTTGAAAAATAAACCCAACTAGGCTGGCATTGCCCTGCTCTTGTCTCCTTCTCCCTTGTGTCCCTTTCACCCTGTCCTCCTTCCCCTTCTGCCTTACCCTTTCCTTCCCCCAAATCGTTATGCTACACCTACAGCTGCAAGGGTCCTCTTGTAAAGCAGCTATTGCTAGTAGTTTGCGCTGTTCTTTTGCTGCTTCTAGCTGTAGACAGTGGAGTTTACTGTTTTCTGGAATGGTGAAAAGTGAGAGATTTTGAAACTTTTACATAATTGCCAAGAAATCTGAGTTGTAGCGCTCTCTTACCTTGATCTACTGAAGAATTGCTTCACAACAAGCTATCTTTCTGGCTACCCTGATGTAAAGAAGCAAAAGAGCTTTCAATCAAGGCATTAGCCAATGCACTCCCCTTCCATTTTTCTTCTCTCTTTTGTCCTGGAAGTGTAGAGTCCTACCTTATGCTTGGTTTTCTAATTACCTGGTTTTTACTCCCAGCTATTTGACCTTGTACCCTTTGTACACCTTCTCTTTATTTTGCTAGCTCTTTTAGCTTCTCTTTAGCTCCTCTTAGTTGCCTGTGATGTTGTATGAGCTGGTCTTTCCATGTGCTAGACATGAAGATCTCATCTCAGGCAAATGTTTTGGGATTTACTGTGACGTCTCTTGTGATAATTTCTTCTCCAGTATCCAGTGTTTCAGTCATCTGCTGAATTATGAGGTTTCTAAAACAGAGGCAATGTTGTGTTTTTTTTTAATTTCTTCTTCTTTTCTCTCTTCAGTGGTCAATGGCGTATGTGCATTCTCTCCATCCACCTTTGAGCAGTTTCTGCAGCCTCTTCTCTTTTTTTTAATTACTTTGTTTACTTTAATTACATTTACTCCTGGCTATCAAGCAGCATCTCTTCTTAAACAGCATGTGGGCCTGCTCTTGGGACTTCGTTATCCATCTGCAGATTGTTCTAGTGCTTTCCAGGACATGAAAAATTATCACTGGTGGCCCTCAGGCCATCCATGTTGTCCTGGTACCCATGACCCAGAATAAAAGCAAACCAAAACAAAATTCTAACATGTGTCACTGCAGGCTTCATATATAGATGCTCCTGTCCAGTATATATATTCACACATACTCCTATAGATATATAGATACTCCCGTATATGTCTCTATATAGAGAGGTACATGCAAATCCTCTTCTCTTCTAAGAAGAAGTGTTGCCTTCTGTTTTCCTTCCCCCCCCCCTTTTCTTTTCCTTTCCCTGAATGAGAGAGAGTAGAAAATTGCCTTCCTTTCCTAAATCTGACGGTAGGTTAAAGAGTTGACAAAGACCCTCTCTTCTGGTGCTGGGCTGTAATACTTTGGGAATTTAATATGTTGCGGAAAGCATGTTGCTGCTTTTCTGGATTTCATATCATGCATGTAAGTCACTTTCTTTTACTTTTGTGACATGAACAGATACATTAGAGACAGCAGAGTGACCTGCTGGCACTATGGTTGTCTAAATTGGAAATAAGCAAAGATATGTATGCTATGAGTATGATAAGAGTATGATATGCCTTCTTCAATCCACTTGCAATTTTGGCACCGCTGTGGATTATTGTATTTGAGATCCAGTAGTACTCTTCAGACTCTTCAGGCATTGGATCTTATAGTGGGAAAGGAGTGACAGTGTTTTATTCAGCATCATCATCACCTTTATTTTAGTTCCCCATATATTAAAAAAGCATATATTCCTTCTTAAAAGCTTTGCTGGGTTTCATGAAGGTTTAGTTCAGTGATGGCTTCTCCACCCCTAGAGGCTCTGTGGGACCATTTTCTTATGGCAAGTGTCCTCTTGTTGGTGAGGAACATAAGACATCCAAGTAGGTGCTCGTGATCTCTTTGCCATGATCCAGCATATGCTGGGAAAAGTCCTTTCCAAGTACCTGTCATGTGAGATTAAAACAAACAAAAATAAACTCCAGAACTGTATAGATTCCTCTCAAGTCATTTGTTCTCTGTGGTCATATGCAAGTTTTACAATTCCAAGCTGAATACTTTGCTTGCCAGCAGTGCTTCCTTTGCCACCCTCGCCTGTGAACTGTCAGTGTTCTTACCCAGGTGTTTGTCTGTACTATATGCAGAGCTGCAGCGTCACCTCATCCCTATCGGTGAAGAATTGCTAATAGGCCTGATTTCTGATTCCCTGCCCTGTGAGGGTGTATCTGTCCTTCTTGCTGATTGAAGTCGCCAGCTCTGAGCTCTGCTGGTGTCCTGGGTATCAGATAGATGCTCATCACGTAATGCCCTCGCAGAGATTTTCCTCTTGCATTGCTTTTGCAAGACTGTATAATATTTTCATTGCATTTCTGTTGATAATTATACCAAAATTACAACTGTTTCAGCGTATTCTGTATACTGGTTCTTCATTTTTTTGGCTGTTTGCTCTGATATGTCCTCCAAGTGAATTTAAGGGAGAAGAGGAAGTACAGAATAAGGAAAAAAGCCTGCTCACTGCTAATAGTTATAGCCTTCCTTGACCTTATTTTCAGCTGTCTATCTCTTCACTAAATAGCTTCGGCAGATGTGGGGGCTTGAGTTTTTTTCGTTGTGTTTTTTTTGTTTGGTTTTTTTTCTTCTGTTATGTTTAGTAATGATATTCTGTTTCTATGGATTTCTCAACTGTCTGGCTGTAACTTTAAAGACAGTACATTTTGTTCCCTTGCTTCAGGGTAGGTGAAGCTTTAATATTTATTAAAAGGAGACTGTTGAAGAATGGAAAAGATGAACATGGAATGAAAATACACTAAAGAAAAATAATTTATTTTAGATTTACTGAATAACTTTTATTAGTTAATCTTGGAAACATTACAGGTAGTATTAAAAAAGTATGCAGAGAATTAATCAATTTATATTTGGTGTATTGTTTTGAAGTTGCTTGGTCATCAGAATTTCTAAGAATTCTGATTATATTAATATCTTACTGCTACTGCTTGTGGCGAGTCACATTTCCTGAAGAAATTAATGAGGTGTTACAAAATAAGCCATAGTGCTTTGTTATGAAACTCCACTGTGTATTAATCTAAGTAGATCTAATACAAAAGTTGATTTGTGCAATGAACTGAGCATCCAAAATACCCGTTGTTATTTCAGTTCTGGGATTGCTCCTGCTCACCAGGTGTTCAGCTGGTACCCCGTGGCAGTGCACACGCAGTGCCATTGGCTGCCGTTTGCTGCTGCAGTGGATTAGAACTCCTAAGGCTGGTGCAAACACCGGTTTCTCTTTCACTTCATCCCTGAAACCAACATAGTGTATCCAGGTGTCAAGGAGTCACTTAACTGTAGTAGAAATAGACCTGAGATTCCTGATACAGCCTCTGGATAATTAGTAGTGGTGTCTCCCAGACTTTCTGCGTAAATGGACAAAATTGAGAATGCATCTTGATTTATGGTATCACTTATGATACTTCAGTGATCAGTCAAAAATCCAATTTCAGTGTGTTTTTACAGTTACTGTTATACAAATTTTGAAATACTGTTTGTAGTTTATAAAACTTACTTCCATGTGACATAGCACTGAGAGCATGTGTCTACAGTAAACCAAACTTGAACATTTGAACTTAAATTATAACTGCTGTATGTTTCTTAATGAAGGACTGTAACTCAAAATGTTGATAATTTTCTTGTGTGCATTACTTTAAACAGGAAGAGATAGAGCCGTTTCCTGAGGAACGAGAGAACTTTCTTCAGCAGTTATACAAGTTCATGGAAGACAGAGGTAGGCGGTTTAATCTTTGACTTGGAGAAGCTGAAGATAGGTGTATTGCTTAGCAGTACTTTAAAGACTGAGTCTGTAAACTAGTAGTGCTTTGCTGTTCAGTTTTGGAAACAATGACACTGTACTTGTTACTCCTGACTTCCCCACTATTTAGAAGACGTCTGTCACTTGACTGTTTTTCTAAAATACAGCGCATTCCTGCTTTCAGAAATAAATGGATAATACCTCATATATCGTAGTATATCTTCTACTGTGTAGTTACAGTGTGTATAATCAAACATTTAATGTCCTCAGCCATATGTATACGCTCAGTTTAGTAACTTTGAGATACTTAAATAAATTAAAATGTAACCACCCTTCTACTCCTTAGGATCATGGAAAAAAAGCATTTACTTTGTGCTAATTTTCTTGTGTGAATCCTGATCGCTTAAATGCACAAGCTTTGTCAGTAAGGTAGATTGAAATGTTTTTCAAAGTAAATGTGATTTATTATATTAAATCTTTATCAGGTATTTATACACTGCAAGAAAAGTGCAATGTCTGTGGAGGCAGGGATAAAGGTCTCTGTTTTTAATTAGTATTAAAACTAGTTAAATGAGTATCTTTTGATTACATCTGAAGATGAGGAACTATTTACAAGCTATGACAATGTGGTAGCTACTGCTAGTACAGTAACAGCTCTTTGAAGTATTGTGGGATTTGTTCCTGGATAGGCCTTTCTTCTTATTGTAGAGAAAGGACTACCCTGATATTTTTAGATTTCTGTTGCAGCAGGTAAAATAAAAATATGTATAATATAGGTAGCATGAAAAGATGGATCATTTGTGCATGTTAAGTAGTATATGGAAGAATGCGTAAGTATGAATTAAATTCTGTTCCTGGACTAAAAGGAAAATGGGTTAGTAAGACTTTCGAGTTTGTTTAGTTTCATGAAGAGAAAGTACCAGATGCATGAAGTGGTCAGAGGGAGGGGTTTATGATACTGTATTTAATAGTGTTGTAGTGTGTATGATGTGGATTTCATGTTATTCTGAAAAAAATACTTCAAAACACTGTAATAACTGTCTTTGTTCACAGGGACTCCTATTAACAAACGACCTGTATTAGGATATAGAAATTTGAATCTCTTCAAGTTATTCAGACTTGTGCACAAGCTTGGAGGATTTGATAATGTGAGTATTAGTATGATGAATATTCCACAGCCGTAAAATCTGAGGATGCTGTTTATTTTTATTTAGGTAGTGATAAAGAAGAGTATTACACTGGAGCTTTTGGCATATGAAAATTGAATACTACAGCTACGTAAGACATGCTGTAGCTCTGAAAAACATGCTTTAACAGGAACTAGAAACCAATTATATTCTAAATAAATTACACATCTACTTGGCATGTTTCATTTTTGCTGCATGAAATCAGCCAGCATATGTGTTTTTTACGGTATTTCAAGAACTGTTTGTCTGTTAAAGTTCTTACTTCAGAAAGTGAAAAGACTCACTACTCGGTAAAATCTCACAGACAAGTACTCTAAGGTTTAAAGTCTGATGTGAGGCCCTTGCCTATTCTGGGCAGTATATAGAAGAACGTGCTGGCTGGCATTGGTGGGATTGGTTTTGGAGCAGTAGTTGAAACATATGGAATTTATGGCCAAGCAGATTCTGTCACTGCTTTGGACTGCTTCCCATAAATGTGGCCTGTTGGTTGAGGAGGTATGTTTGTGCAGTGATACTTTTCTCATATACAAGAGAGGATCTTGTACTTGAATATTGCAGTACATCTGCTTTACCTTCACAGATGGTTAGAAATGAGCATATCACGCTGTTGCAAAACTTTGACACCAAAGGGCATGTTACGGACACAATGAAAGACTGGTGGCCACTGTACCTGGTGCAGTGCTGCCAGGGCTTAGTACTCTTAGTGTTTTGAATGATTTTTTTCTTTCCAGTTTATTAAAGTTCTAGTTCTGATAGTTAAGAATTACTTTAAATATAAAATAACAATTATGTACTGATTTTTCTGATCTTTGTATTTTCTTTCCTTTGTTTTATTACCACCTGGAGAGGAAAACCTGCTGTGTCTTACTGAAAGGCAGAAATGCTTAATTGCTTAACGTAGTTACATTAGACAACCGTTTGCATTGCAGTGAAATACTGTGTGTGTAATAGTTATTTTATAGATCAAAGGAAATTACTTATAAGTTGTAAACTTTGTCGACTTAGTCTGTTTTTTTGTGTCAGTGAGTTAACTCAAAAAGCATGATGTTGTTTTCTTTACCAGATTGAAAGTGGAGCAGTGTGGAAGCAAGTTTATCAAGATCTTGGAATTCCTGTATTGAATTCAGCTGCAGGATATAACGTTAAATGTGCATACAAAAAGTAAGTAATAAACCTATGAAGTTTGTGCTAAAATGTCACTAGAACGAACTGAAGTGATCGTGTGCTAGTGGTAATATGCATAAAGTCCATAACTTTTTAGTTATAACACAGTTTATTACTTTTTAAACATAATGTTTGTGTTTAGCTTCTGCTAGGTAGCTTGTTCTTTCTTGAAACAAACTTGCTTATCCAAGCAATTTTTTTCTTTTAGATATCTCTATGGTTTTGAAGAGTATTGTACATCAGCTAACATTGAATTTCAAATGGCACTGCCAGAGAAAGTGACAAGCAAGCCCTGTAAAGACTGTGAAAAAGAAAAAGAATTGAAGATGCGTGAAGAACCGGAGCAGGATGTAAAAGAAATAAAAGTGGATAAGGAGGAGCGCAAGCAGGAGGAAGTAGCAATAGTACAACAAGAAGAAAAAAAGTTAGCCGAGAATGATAATGAAAGTAAAGAAAACGATAAGCCCTCTGTTCTGGTAAAATATTTTAATGTTCATGTTATATCCTGTTTATAAAATCAAGTGGTGTATTGATAACCATGAGCTCATGTCAAGATTGAAATCTCTATAGAGGATTTAAAACAAGACAAAAATGTGCTGTAAATGTAACTCAGAAAAACACATTTGAGCCGTATCTGTCCCCAGGTGTCTGTTTTAGGGGGTCATGATGTCAAAATGTTTGACTTGTTAGGAAGCAGCTACAACATTCTACTTGTTTGGGGGCCTCCTATTATCCTGTTGTGGGTACTGCACGCTCACAGCTAACGACAGTGCTGATACTTTTATTTTGCATTTAGCCATGCTTTGAAGCCCTCATCGATCTTGCTTTTACTTCTCCACTCCATTGAAACCAGTGAAGCTCTACAGAGACCTGGGCCATATGATGTACACAGTGGTCTAATGTAGCTCAGAGACAAAGGTTTATGGCTTTGCAAACTCCAGTGTTGACTCAGTTGTTTTAGCAAAGGAAGTGCAGGGCAGTGAGCTGAAGTGCTGCGCTGCGCAGGCTGAGCCGTTTGCTCTGGAAGCAGTGTAGCTCCTTGAGTCAGTGTGCAACACAACTGTCGTGCTTCTGCCTGTAAGTGGCAGCCAGCCCCTCTCTGTCTGCTGGCACTAACTCCAGGGTGATACCAGGTGGGCCAGTGCTGATATTTCTTAATCCTAAGTGAAAACAGACCCTGTGAAGTGTTGATCTTAGGGATTTCTTCGCGGTTCAGGTGTAAGAGCGGCACGCCTGTAGCATTGTCACAAAACTAGCTAGGACACTGGCTGCAACTTCTGTTATGTTTAGCTTGAGATTTTCAGAAGAAATAAACAGCGGAGGTGCTGCAATTTTAGAACAAGCCCCAGACTAGATTTTTTTTTTTTCCTCATGTAACTTCAGTGTGTTTTCTCTGCCTCTTCTTAAATCTTTTGTATTTTTATTTGACCTTGTAAGTTAACTAAGGTTTTATTATCCTAGGGAAACAAAAAAAATTTGCCAGATTCTGCGTATACTCAGCCTGATCAAGAAAAGGACTTAAATATAATCAAAACTGAAGATGAAACCAAATTAGAAGATAAAGAGGATGAGAAGATTAAAGAAATGGAAAATCCTACCGTAAATGCAGATGCTGAAGAAAAAGAAAAACCAGGGTAAGTTACACTGTTTATAATCAGCTAAAGCGCCTGATACGTGTTCATTAAATTTTATTCTTGTAATTTGAACTTCAAATCAGACGTTTCTGTTGTGAACAAGACTAGCATCTTCCAGACACTTATGTATTCCCAACTTCGTCATGTGTAGGACTGTTGAAGTTCATGGATCTAATTTACTGGGGAGAAAAAAAAAGGCATCTTAATTTTTTGCAGAGTCCAGGCCTACATTATTTATAAGCTGAGTGAGAAAAGAACATACAAAGTGTAGGTGACTATTTGATTTAAGACAAAAATATTGCAGCCAGTTTCCACCTTTTGCTGTTGGACAGTGGTGTGTTGTGGGTAACATGGGAAAAGATGGAAATACCTTGCGTTGCTCAGTAGCAGTTTTGCCATTAAGTAGGCATGATCCTGGCAGGAGTCTCTTGTGCAGTCCTTCAGACAGGAGTTTTGGAAGTAGGAAATTGAAGTAATAGGAGTGCTCAGGGCCATGAATCAATGGATGTGTGCAGATGATCTCTCATTTCCTTTATGGAATGGGCAAGTTTTCCTGTTTCAGTGCAGAAAAACCCCACAAGTGCTTTTTGTCAGCCACGCAGAAAAATACGAAGTTTAGGACAGAATATAGTCCTGGCTAATCCCCAGTGTGTTAACAATTTATATTCTTGCAACTAGGACCTTCATACAGTATGATTTCAAGTGATAAGAACTCGAAAACGGCAGTTACAGGTCAGCTTGAAGGTCTTTTTTAATACAGTATCTTGTCTTCAACAAGAAGGAGTAACAGATGCTTAAGGGAGAAGCTATTACAAGAGGGAAAGCAGCTAATGGCACCTCCTTATACTTTCACAGCAATCTGTATATCAGGGATGGGAGGTTTTTTTCTACTTAATACCAGCTGTTGCCTGTCCACTAATTCCCTTGTTCATTCCAGCAATCTTTGCTGTTTAGTAGATCAGCTGTCTTAATCTTCTGTCTAAGTATCATTAACTCTTAGTGCTTTTTCTGGCTCATTAAAAGTTGCGACAGAATGACGTAGTTCAATATATTAATTTCTGATTCATTGGGAATAGTTCTTCATTATTTTATTAAGGGTTTTGATTTCCATGTAACAGATTCTGGAAGGATCCTTCTGTAAAATGTTTTTTGTCTTGCTAAATGTTTTCAGTGAGATTACATGGGTGTTTTCTGCAACTCAGAAATGTGGAATACCGAAAAATCAAATTTACCTTAACTCAGTTAGAAGAGCCTTTTCTCTAGGGATGCGATTTCATTGGTGTCCTGTGTGCATTTTTTCTTTTTTAAAAGATGGATTGCTGGAACTTATTAAATTTCCCACTTTTAAGGTGAACTAGTTGAGTTGTACTGTCACAGGTTTGCTAGATTTTCAGAATTATTAAGGACTGATTTTACAATGCTACTTTCAATATATATAACTAAATGAACTTTGCACTGCTTACAGAGTAGCAGTTCATTAAAGTTCCCTAAATTGTATATTTGTATATACATATGTTTGTGACAATATTTTGTATTTATTTATATACTTGGAAAGGACAGTGGCTTAATACTTACCAGGCTGCTATAGTAAATGGTACATAAAATTATAAGCTGCGTTTGGTTTTCAGTAATCCTTTATTATGGGTTTGTTCTTTTTTTTTTTTTTTTTTTTTTCCCCCCAAATCCTGATTCATGTCCGTTTGGGTTGTGACATTAAAATGTTAGGAGTTTTCTTACTGCTTATTTATGAAAACAAAAAATGTAGAAAATACCATTTACTCTTAATTTTACCCAATTCATCTGATTCTAACTGAGTGAGCTCTTTTCTCTTTGCTTCACTCATCCGGTAAAAACTCTTCTATCCAGTATTTCACTTTTGATTCATAACAGATTGTAACAGTTGCTCAGATTAGAAAGCATAGCTCTCAATATAGATATAGGTGTTGATGTGGTCATTGCTTGGGATGTGTTTCAAGTAATAAATTAAGAAAAATGAAGAATTAGTAGCAGTTAATAGTCTGTAAGCATTTACAAGTAGTACTAGTACTGTAGTAGTGCTGCTAGTGCGATTACTTTTCTGTTCTTCCCTCAAAGATTGAGACAAAGTAAAAAATGCGCTTGTGTCAGCTTTAAAGAGTTTTTTTTAAATGTCATCCTAAATGCTAAGCAGTGTTTTTAGTGTTTTTACCATAAAAGCATAAAGGTTTTTGTGAGCCTGGTATGCTGGTGGGGATGTTGTACTAGATGAGTGATTGAGGGAGCTGAGGCTATTTAGTTTGAGGAAGAGAAGGCTGAGGGGAGACCTCATCACTCTCTACAACTACTAGAAAGGACATTGTAGAGAGGTTGGTGCTGGTCTCTTCTGACAGATGATCAGCGATAGAACAAGAGGGAATGGCTTCAAGCAGGGTAGGTTTAGACTAGACATTAGGAAACAATTCTTCACAGAAAGAGTGGTCAGACACTGGAATAGGCTGCCCAGGGAGCACCATCCCTGAGTGTGTTTAAGAATTGTTTAGATGTGGTGCTGGGGGATATGGTGTAGGGGAGAACTTTGTGGAGTGGGGTTGATGGTTGGACTTGATGATCCCAAGGGTCTTTCCCAACCTGAACAATTCTGTGATTCTATGATGTACTCCCCCTATCCCCAGCTTTATGGGTTGGAAGTGGCAAAGGTTATGCAGAAGGGGAAATGCTGTGGTTTGGGTTCTTTGTTGAACTGAAATACAAAATGAAATATGTATTTTTGGAAGTGGAAAACTAATCTCACACAGACAAAATACCCAAAACATAGTCAAAATAGATTACTATGGACTGAATTTTTGTCAGTGTATTTAAAATGTATTCCTGTAACTTTTTTTAAGCTATGGACTATCTGTCTTTCACAGTTCTAGCCAAATAGCCAAAGAAATGAAATCTAATATTATGCAAGGCAAACGTTGCCATTTGAATTTATGTCTGTAGGACTTTGGGCATCTTCATGTAGCTTATGTGTGTATAGACACAAGGAACCAAGAAGACAGAAAAATTTCTGTGGTTTTTCTTGCAGAATTTCTGCTGGGTGGACTGGATCTAGTTCTCAGCTTCCAGATCTCAGGAAATACTACTGGAAGACAGGGTTGCTCTTTTCCACAGGTCTTGTTTCTCTGTGCGATCCCATGTGTCTCAATCCTTTGAGATTGGTACCATTTGAATCCTGTGGTCCCTTCTGCACAGACTTTAACAATATGATGAAGAGGGAGAAAGGCTGAGTGTGGTTCTCTTCCTTTCTTCCCCAGAGTGCCAGTTTCTTAGGTGCTTGTGCATCTGTGAACAATGAGAACAGAGATTCAAAGGCAGCTTGCCCTGTATTCCGTACATGCTTTTCTTGTTTTTCCTGTGGCTAGCGGAAGATGCATGTGCTAGATACGGTTTTGTGCAACTTCTAATCATAAAACCAGCTTTAAAAGGCCAGTGGTGTGTTATTTCTCATAGATCTGTCCCAGAGAGATCTTTACAAAAATGGCTTTGTAAACCTGTGCTTTTCCCTAGTGTACAAAAGAGTATTCATAGTCAATGAATAAACAAGACAGTTTTAAATCCTCCTTATTTTAAAGTTCCTGCTGACTTCATGTTGTGGAAGTAGTGGTGTTCAAATGTAGCGTTGCATAGTTGGTGCAAGTTTCCTTTGTAGCATCTAACATTAGCAGTTGAAACTATTCAAAGACTTGAGTCAAAGCCAACAAATTGAGAAAGAAGGTTTTTTTTCGACACGGTGAACAGCATAGAGTTGAACATATTCCCAAGAGACTGAAGCCATGAGCATAGCACAATTTTTAGAAGGTGTGGGGTTTTTAATAGAATGTAATAAAATAAAAAGTAAGTCTTTACAAATTTCATAGTAGATGCAGTTTGTGAACTGAAGTGTAGGTTAATTGCTAGTTAACCAATATTAGTAATTTTTTTCCCCCAGATGATTAATTCAATACCAAGGGTTTTTTGATGATTTTTTGTTTGGTTGGTTGGGACTTTTTTAACACTTTGCGCTAAAGCACCTGGACAAGCCACTGTCAAGAACTTTTTATACTGAACTGAAAGATTAAGTGCTCAGAATCCAGCTAATAATTTTTGCTTTCGAACAAAAATGTTCATCAAACTTGTATATTGGTAGTACTTGGGTTTTTGAGGTGACCAGGCAGAATTCTTGGAAGTAATCCCAGTTACGGTACAGAAAAATTGCAAGAGGCTTTATTTTTGTCTTTTCCTTTTCTTGTCTGAGGTGCTGCCTTAACCCTAACACCAGGAGGGGCTGCCATCTCTGGAGCCTTACCTTGCCTTTTCTCACCAGGCTGTTATTTTCAGTACTCACAAATAGTTCTTACTTGGTCTTTTGAAACTTCTTGGATTTTTTATTTTTTATTTCTTCTTCGAAACTGCCTTCTTTTTTATTTTGTCCAAAGAATGCATGAACAAATGTTCTTAAAGAATACTTCAGAAACCTAAACATTTCTGCTTTTTTCATACTGCCAGTTTAGTTCTTCATGGTATGGTTTTCTGGGAATTGGTTCTGTCATATTTTGAGAGTGTCAGAAAGAGAAAGTGCTAAACGTCCTTAGCTAATAATCTTGAATGGAATTAAACCATTCATTCACATGAAAGGGAAAAATCTTAATTTTAGAGCTGTTAAATACATCATTCCATATAGTGATAGCGTTTCACCTCCAATAATCAGTAGGAGGGAGGGAGCAGTAATAAAAGCAGTAGTTGAGAACTAGGTTAAGATGGGCATTGTTTCACATCAAGGGTTTTACTAGGTTTTATTACCCTTGGTAGGGCATGGTGACCAACTGCTGTGCCTCTGTAGGTGATAGCTTCTGTTTGTACAAGAGTTAAATTTTCTGGAAGCACTTGATGGGGATTTTCTGAAAGCAATTTACAAGGGGATTATGTAATAGACAGAAGCTCCATTTCACATATGGGAGATAACAGATTGTTAGAGGCAATGTTTTCTGCAGTTCCTTATCTGTTAAAATGACATATCAAAGCTTTATAGTGGTGAATCTAAAATGGTAGCAGGAAGGTTAAAATGTTTTGGTGTGAAGGAGATCTGATACACAAGGCATATCTTCTGGCTTCAGGATTAGTGTTGAGAACTATATATTGAGGTAGCTTTCTCCAGCCTGATTTTAGCTTTATGTGGAATTGATTAGCTTGGGAGAAGGGAGAGTGTGTCATGCTCATTGCACAGTTGGTGTGAACATCTGCTCTGAATCTTAGACTGTTGGTGTATATGCAAAAAACTACATTTTTAAGAAGTATACTTAGCTAGTTTCATTTACAAGAACGTATGTCTATGCTCTTATTTGTGATGTGTGTTCCGTTTATGTATTCCAGCTGCTTTTGTATTGGGAAGGAAGTTTTTGTATAGTCATGTTTTCAGAATCAGAGTCTAATCAATTTTTTTTTTTCTTAATACAGAATATACACTGATACATACATACATGTAAGGGTTGCTTTTCATGTAGCAATAAGCTCCAAATCACACAATAATAAAGTGTAGAGTGTAAATGGACCAGTCCTGTGCGTGCATCTCATTGAATGGAAGGGAGGTGTCTTTGATGTGGAAAAAGTGGTTCTGTCATCACATTTTACATAGCTTATGGTCGCTACGGAGGTTATTAACCATGGTAGCTGTCACTGAGACTTATGTGCGTGGGTGAGCCCTTAAACATTCATCCAATACTAGATGTTTTCAAGCTGAGTGTGAACCAGTGCCATAAAAATGAAAAGTGCTGTACTCCTCAGCCAGACTTCTGAACCATCCATTATACTTTTGAGGAATGTCTCCAAGTACTTTAAAAAAACTTGGCTGAATGATTAGAAGCAATAACATGAGGTCCTTTCATTTGTCTTCTCTGTAGCAGCAGGGGAAAACACTGAGCACGGGCTTCCACGGTTGAAGTGTACTGCACTACCCTCTGATGGGATTCAAATCAAGTTGGTGCCTTTCCCCTTCCCTCAGAATGGTGGACCATAACTGTGCATTTATTCAGATTTTTTGTGTGTACAGACAGAAGTCCTCGGAGCTTTTATTTTTAGGTTTTCTTTGCAACTTCAGAGGGAAGACAAATACCGGTGGATTTTGAGGGTTTTGTTAATTTGTTTAACTAAAGATGAGATGTTAGTGTCATGGCATAAGTACAGATCTTAATGACCTCTCTGCCTTAAAACTTAAGGGAGTCTTAATACGCTGTGATTGAGAAAGTCAGACTATGAAGGAGATTCGACATCTGCCAGCTCTGTATTATGTGAAATAGAGGTTAAATACTGCTCTAGGGTGAGAAAAGGGGAAAAAGGAGGGAAACAAAAATAGAAGCTAATTGCTAAACTTGAAGTGTCAATTACACTGGCGTTTATTTCTGCTAGTGGTTCAATTAACTGTAATGACTTAATTGAACCAATAATTGAAATAATCTTGCTTCCTCAAGTTTTAGAATAACCCCTGAAAAAAATAATTTTGGATTGCCATCTCACCTGCTGTGTGTGCCAGCATGGTGTACCAGGGGAAGCGCATTGGAGTAGGGTTGGGTTTGCTGCAAAACAGGAATCCTAGAAGGCAGATCTCATGCTCCAAATCACACACTGTCTCATAGGTTTCACCCGGGCTTTGTGACAAAGGTGTGTTTCGTGCCAAAGATTGCAGGTTGAAAAGACGTTTGCATGATACTGCAGGTGTAATAGCATGCGCTGTTTCATCTATTAACAACATCTACTCATTGATATACTTACCCTTATTATGGGTTTGTTGGTGTTAAACCTTACTGAGAATTACCTGCCACGTATGTATTTTGAACACTTGCAGTATTTTTAACTTTTAATGGCTTCACAATGTCCTTTGGAACTAATGATAAGCATTATTTGCATGCTTTAAACATTTTAATGATTTTACTTTATTAAATATTTTTGCATTTTAATTCCTTAATTTAATGCTTCTAAAGGTTCATATTCCCATTCATGGGAGATGACGTGACAGTATTCTTTAGTCTGCAGTTACCACTGGAACTGCTTTCGACTCCTCCTGAGAAGCTTTCTGGTGGTGCTTTGGTTTCTGGACCACAGTTACACTTGCATTGCTGTGTCTCTTGTACAGTGTGCATGCACATCTGCCACTGCTTGGGTTGTTCAAACTGTTGTGGCTTTATGGCAATCTGCTGCCAAGAGGCTTGTTTGCTTCTTCCCCTCCCTACCCGCAATGGGATTTTGACTAAACAGCATTAAAGGAAATCCGATGTTCTCATGCATACATACTTGGACAAATGAGATTATGACTGTGCATGCTGGATGGCTACAATCACAATATTCTCTTACAAGCCTCTGTTACACGGCAGTCATGGCTTCTTTTCATCTGCGCTGCCAGGTTTGAGCTTTTTATGGCCTTGTAAAACAACGTGTTTTCTTCCTTGCAACCACTGGAATATGTTTTGGGGTTTGTGGGTTTGGTTTTGGTTGTTTTGTTCCAGGAGCTATATGAGTATGTCCTTTTTTCTGCTCCAAAACAATGAATGTTCTCTGCTTTTATTTGGTTTCCTAAAATCTCCAGTTTATGATTGCTAACAAAAATCACTCCTTAAAACACTTCTTATTTGCAGCCTTCTCTACTTCCGTTTTGCTTCTACTTCCTGATATTCCCTCTATCTATGTACAGTCTGCTCTTCATGTCTGCTTGACCATCCAAGTTGCTCAACTTCACAATGAGGGCTTGACACTTCTCTTCAGAGAAGTTCTGGTATTGTCATGGAGTCTACTTTGTAGAGTATCTGGTGGGCCACCAAGAAAGCCATAAGGTGATTAAGGTGAGACAGACTCCAAACGTGTTCAGCTTCTGAAGAGCCGCTGACACCATAATTGCCAGTGTCTGGAAAATCCTGACTCTCCCTCATAGGCACGCTTTTCTTTGCAGACAGCGTTCAAGGATTGTGCCAGTAGTTCTTGCGAGGGAAAAATCTGGCAAAATTTGGTTCCTTACAGTTTTGAAAAGTCTTGTTAGTGATGGGAAATCACAAGCTCATCTTGTTCTCAGAGCAGTTTTGGCTCTGCTCCTGATGCCAAGTTTTTTTAGTTTTTGTATGGTAATAACTGTTAAGCTGGAATTAGCTATGAGTTTTGATTTAATGCAGCAGAGAGTATAATTTAAAAGCATTTAAATTACTGATTGGTGCTTTCTGTTGTTAGCTGTGGAATTCTCTTCAGGAATTTTTCATCTGAGTCTTTTGGGGACCTTTATTTGTGATTTTTTTGGGAAGTGAATTTTGCCATTTGGTGTGGAGTGGAGATAAAGTGAGCTTTCAAAGTTCAATCATTTATGTTGCATTTTTAAATCTGGTAGTTTTAACTTCACTAGCAAAGTAGACCACTGAAAGTATATAATAAATGGAAAATCATGGCCTTCTAGAACAAAACTACCCGGTTCATGCCATCTATACCTGAATAGATGTATCTTCTGTGCTTTGATTTAGTCAATAAATCAATGGAGGGAATTTTTAGCATTTCTCCTGTGCTGTATGCACATATATATGTATTTACATATTTGTGTGTGTTGTATATATATGTGTGGCAACATTCATTTCTGAAGTATTTTCATTAAATCAGCATGGTTATGCTCCAGTTGAATTTAGCTTATTGTTGTGAATTCTCTTTTGCCGGCTAATTAGATAATAATACTGCTGTTTTACTTCTACAAAGAAACATTTGAATAATTAAAATGTTGTTTGATCCTTTCTCAGAGAGAAAGTAGCTTCATTTATCTGAGTATTTTCTACTGAAAATTTCATGGAAAGATCTAGATTATTAATATAGACTTTTGTGTTTGTGAGGCTAACTTATATTTTGGTGTGAATCAGGCTTGGAGCAGCAGTTCTCTTTTCTTACCCACTCTGTAATACATCCAAATATATCCGTCCCACATCGCAGATTTTTAAATTTTTAGTGGTCTGTGGCTATTGTGAATTTAGTAAGCGCCCCTAGTCTGTTCTGTATTACACAGTGTGGGATTAGACTGATGTGAGGGACAATAATACTGTTTTGTAAAGGTATTTAAGATTAAAAGGTATTTTTCCCCCATTAGCTTTTGAAATGTAGTCTGCCTCTTTAAGCTGGTTGGAGATAATTTTCAGAACGTTGAGGAGCCCGTAGCTGCCATTGACTGAGACTAGCAAGATTTGTGGATTCTGAGTGCCTCTGAAAATTGTCCAAATATCTAAAAATGTATTCAAAATTAGCTTATTTTTGAAAACAGCAGACACCTGCTTGTGTATTTATATAATAATTAAATGCAAGTTTGACTTATATTTAGAAGACTTTTAGCATAATTGGCAAGGAGTGACAAGGTCATGAATTAGCACAGGTTGCTTGATTTGCTGAATAATCTCACATAAGGTTGCTCTATTTCGCGTAAAATCTGTTTTTGGTTGCAGTTGCTTCAAGGTGTTGAGGTAGAGATTGTTTATTATAATAAAGCAAGGGTCTTTTGGGGAGGTGAGTTTCAAGAAGCACTTGTAAAACTTGTAGTTTGGAAAATGGAATTTAGGGAACTTTACATTGAGAAGGATGAGTTTGAACTGAAAAACAATATTCAAACAAAGGGACTGCATGAAAGAATCTTATAAAGATGAGTTTGAACAATTTCTGCTGATACAGAGTTTGATGGATTGTTTTTTTTTCTTTTAGTCAAGTCATTTTTGCACCTTACAGTCACTGGATTTTGTGTGTATTGCTGTATCCTCTATTTTGCTGCTATTACTCGGCCATAGTGCAGTTTCACTATTTGGAGCCTGCTGTTTCCCAGTCTCTAATGCATCCACAATATTTATCAATATATGTGGTTTGGAACTGAAAAGCTTATGAAGTATCTCATATTAACTCTACAATTTTTTAAACCTTTCAAGAGATGACACGAATAAGGAAGAAGATGAAGATGAAGAAGAAGCAGAGGAGGAGGAAGAGGAGGAGGAGGAGGAAGAAGACAACAATAACAATGAGGAAGAAGAGTTTGAATGCTATCCACCAGGCATGAAAGTCCAAGTGCGGTATGGAAGAGGGAAAAATCAAAAAATGTATGAAGCTAGTATTAAAGATTCTGACATCGAAGGTGGAGAAGTCCTTTACTTGGTGCACTACTGTGGATGGAACGTGAGGTAACTTGAGTTTTAGTTAGTGATTACTTCTTGAATTACTTCTAAAATACACTTGTGTATTTTAAAAACTAAATGAATAGACATCTGGAGTCTTAAACTTTCAGTATTGGTGTTCTGTGAAGGTCATTGTACTGTGTGAAACTATTAGATTTTTAACACTATATAAATGCAGTACTTTAGTTATTCAGAAAATCATCTTAATGTGACTTGTTCAAAGAAGGCTTACTTCATTCCCCATCTTATTTTTAGATCTCTCCATACAAGAAGCGATAGCTTGCTCTTTCACAAATTCCTCCTCTGGCTCTCTTAAGCCAATTTTATCTCATGCAATATTTGAATAGTGCACTTAACTGAGTCTATATACACACTCTTTTCAGCAAAGCAGAGAGTACATTAGCAGTACGGTATTTAACAAGAAAAGTACAAGATTTTTAGTGGCAAGTTAGTGTGCAGCAGATAACTGCATTTCATTCAGATCTAATTTCCACCCATCCCCACCCCTCCTTCCCCCTGTGGCTGCCTCAAGCTTCCAAACAAGACTCTTCTTAGCCTAGAGGCTTCTTATGCTTAATATATGCAGGAATATATGCTTTTTATTGTCTTTGATACAACATTAATAGAAGTATTAATATATTCTTACCATTTCAGACCACGTTTTTGCCATTTAAAACTTGAAGCAACTTTGAAAACAGTAAAGAAAACTAAAGCTTCTGAGTGGCTTTTAAGCCAGTTACCAAGTCTGCTGCTTTTTTCATCAGTTTCAGTCTGTCTACTCATTGTCCTCAGCTGTCCTCCTTTAAACTGTATGACTGTGTATAGATCTTAAAAAAAAAAAAAAAAAAGTCTGAGGCAAATCTGCTGTACTTTTTATTTAGTTAATTTTCCTCTTCTGGAAAAGCTCTTGTGACCTTTTTCTGTCATCTGGACTTTGATTACCATCCTACCTCTGACCAAGAGGGCAGGACAAATCACATTTATTCAGTGCTAGCAAAGGTCACAATTACAGTACCATGATACTTCTCTCCCTCTTTGCATCTAGGCCTGGTAATTTCCAGGACCACCTAAGCCACAGCTGAGGAGGAACATCTTGATATTGCTGTGTTTTATATCCAGCTTTTGTAGAATTTCATTCTACATATATATTGATCTTTAGGAATATGATCTTTCACATAAACTATCTTCAGACATTTGTAAGCAGAGTGGGCTATGAAGTCAAAATACTAGGGGAGATGCAGCCTGCTTGAGGTAGGATTTGGAATGCGACTAACATTTCGATCGTTATTGGAGAAGACTTGTTTAGGCGTTTAAGTTGCTGAAATTTGCATCCCAGTCGCTGAGAATTACTGTGTACCATCCCAAGAGGTTTCTTGCTTTTTGACTCTTGTTTTGGAATTCATGTGTAAACATAAAAGTTACTTTCCTTTTTGAGTAAATGTTATGCTATCACACATGCTATGAGGTGAAATGATCAGAGTTTTATCTAAGCAATACCACTTTAAATCTGAAGAAATGAGAAAAAGGAGAAATTGAGCCTTCACCTTGGAGATCCCAGCGCCCTGGTTCTTAAAGGAGAAATCAAGATTCTGGTTTTTGAATTCTGCATTTTAAACAAATGTATGGACTGCTATCAGAGGCATTTTTTCCTGTGACTAGGATATATTTGATAAGAAAAGCATTTTTAGTAAACTTGCACTCATTTGGGAGGTGAAGGGAGTCATTTGGTCTTTCTGGCAGCAAGACTTGTGTTTATATTCTCACCTGGTGTTTCAAAAGAGCCCTCTGAAAGAGGCTGCGAAAGTAGGATTATTCACTGAAAAAGATAGCAGTGATCAAGATTTAGCTATGGGACTGCTTGTGGACTCTGATAAATGCAGCGAATCTTTTTAATTCAAGTAAAATTGCTTACCTTTTTGGATTTGACAGCAAGAGCAGCTAAGCCTGAGGTTAAGGCAGCAATCTAAATGCTTCAATACTTTAGTATTGTGAAGACAAGTCTTGTATAATTTGATAACTTGATTTGGCTTCTAGTCCGTCGCTACCTGAAAAAATAACTGCTTTACTGGGATAGGTAGCAATTCTCTCCTCTCCCTATTCATTGTAGCTTACTTTTAGTGTTTAGCAGGGACAAGTACTGTAACATCAGGTCATGGGATGTACTGAACTAGGATTTCCTAATCATCCAGGATGTGTTTTAATTCTATCATTCTGCTACCCCTTAAAGTTGATTTTCCTGTTTCCCCTTTTGGTCAGTATTCCATTTAATGGCCTGTTCTTTAAACCTGTAAGTCTGAGAAGGAATCCTGAATAACAACTGTTTCTTATCACAAGGTAACTTCATTATCCATCTGGGATTCAGAATAATAGTGTGTGTGCGTGTGCATGCGCGTGTGGTTTGGGTACTTGGAATAGAATTTAGTAAACTTGGTATTCATCTTTGTTAAGTTTTTAAACAGTCTGGAACTAGTGACACTAACCACTGTGGAACTTTTTTTTTTTTTTTTTTTTTTTTTTTTTAAATAGTAAATAGAAAATACAGAAATCAAATCGTTCAAGACCAGGCTGGATGGGGCTTTGAGCAACCTAGTCAAGTGTCTAGTCAGGAAGGTGCCCCTGCCCATGGCAGGGGGGTTGGAACTCGATGATCTTCAAGGTCCCTTCCAACCCAAATCATTCTATGATTCTTAACAGCACTGTACAGCTGCACTACTTTATTCTATAGGATCTTATTGTTAGCTCCTGAGATTCAGGTGTTATGTGTCTCTGACAAAGGTAAAAAATTGTATTGTCCAGTGGAGCCTGACTTGTAGTGAAAGGGAATGGTAAAAATCTCTACTCTGTTAGAACTGTTTATGTTACTCCATGTTAACCAGAAAAAGCTTATGAGAGAAAAGGTATTTCTTACAACAGGCCAGTCATATTCTGAATTATGTATGCTTTATGTTAAACTACAACTTCCCTGGGAGCTACAGTGCTAGCTCCTTCTGTCATAATTTTAATTTTCATCTGCCAGTGCAAAGCGAAGTTCATTATATAAGTGTTTAAGGTGAATCTCCTAAGGTGCAGTATGTTCCCAGTAATTAAAGACAGAGGGTCCATATTCAAAAAGAGTTTAGGTTGTTTTAACTGTGTGTCATATGGTACAATATCACAAGACATGTTATTCTTGAATGTTTGAAGTATTTAAAACCAAGAGCTACTATTTTCAACATTGCTTTGTTCAGAAATCTGAATGTGGAAGTGCTAATTTCTCTGTTTGTTGAAGCGTTAACAATATACAAATGTTGTACTTAACAGTCACCCACTGAAATTAAAGGAACGTGTAGCCAAATGTCAGGTTCTTGAGAGCAGTGTATGGCATGGGGGGAGAATTATTAAAACAAAAATAAAATTAAAAAATTAGAGTCCTTATCTAATATTTCAGTATTTGGTTATAAGACTAAATCCCCTCCTTTCATTGATCATGGCAAAAGAAAACAGTTGATTATTCTTTGACAGCAGATACAGGCAGTATACTGGAGCTTTTCAGTGAACTTGCCAAAGCTTGCTAGTTCCTTGAGGTCACTTGTCTTCCTGAGAAAGCGGTACCTTTGCTAGTATAAATCTAGAGACTGGAAAAGCATACTTTCTTCCTTGTTTCTCCTCTAGTACTTCTGTGGAGGATCGAATATGCAATCTCTGAGAATAAGTTGTGGTTTATTTTAGCTTGCAATCATATGGATGTAATAGGATCAGTACATGCTCTTATGCAAAGTGCCAGTTATTTTTTTCTACTGTATAACTATTCATTTCATTCTTCCTTTTTTCCTTTATTCCTTCCTTCCCATTCAAACCCACCTTTGTGGCAGGCATTCGTTTTAACCAGTAAGGCAAAAAAGCTTGTCTCCTTACTGGCTCACCTTTGTCTTCATTTTGGTAAGGCAAAGGGGATGTTTCTACTAAAGGCATTCTAGATTTTCATAGGAAACCTTATTTAAAAAATAGGTAAGTAATAGCTTCTTACTAAATCTCTCGGTTCCCAAACAAGTCTGTGCAAGCTCATCTAGGAACAGTTCCCCGTCTTACCTCCTCCTTCTCCACACCCAGCTGCTTTCTTTAGGGAGTTGAGGTAAGCGAGTGTGGAAGACGGCGCTGCAGTAAAACATATCAGGCCTTCTGGAAGCACATACTTCTTTTAATGAGAGCTGAAGAACTTCTTCATAATGTTTTTTGTTTTCTTTTGTTTTGTAAACAGGTTCTCTAAAGCAAGATTAGCGATTAAGTACGTTTTCCTATTTTTTACTAAGGTGCAGTGTTATGAAGAGAGTCTCTAGTCTGAGTCACACACAATGTTGAGATGCATCTTGGCATCTGGTGAGCTGTTCAGCTTTCAGGGCACTTCTCTGTCACACAGCAGAGGAGAATCTAATTTAGGGTCAGGCTGTCAACTGCAGCTTGGGATTTGCCCCTTTTGCAGGATCTGTTTCAGCCTGGGGTCCAGTGGTCACAGGTTTAGGCAAACCATACACATCTGATGTGTGAGTAGTGAAAGGAGCTGTACTATGCAAAGGTGTAAAGTGTGGGCATCTGATTCCCTGGAGAAGGTTCAGGATTTCTGTGATGCTGGGCCTCCTTGCAGGCTCTGACTGCTGTTCTGGGTACAGTCAGGAGCAGAGCAGGATTTGCTCCAGCCAGGAACTGTGACTGTCACACACAGGTTTCCAATTGGTGCTCCTTGAGATGAGGAGTTGTGACCACTGCTTCTGATGTGTAACATTTAGAACCCTGTGGTATCTACAGGTACTCTCTTAAGTTTCTGCACATCCTCTCTCCTTTGTTTCAGTGTGCCCCTGTGTCTGTCAGCTGTCGCTGCAACAGGCACTGCAGTTACCTTGGCTCACAGACAGTATGTGCAGTGCACAGACTTTGCATAAGGGAAAGATTGTTTTCTTACTGTAAATGCATAAAAAAGTGAATACAAATTCTGTGTTGTAGCAACAGGGTTGACGCAGAAAGCACACTGTCAAAATAGTTGATTTTCACCATGTATTTGTCCAGTCCTGGTGCTATTTTCCTGCATGCATTTAGACCTAATGAAATACGTGGTGTGCAAAGTCCATTTGGCAGTCTACTTAGGGGTATTCCTTTTGGAAAGCATGTCTTTGACTTGAAGGAAGTTTACTTCAAATATGATTTCCCACAGTCTCACATACTCTGGGATTTTTCCACAGTGGAAACCTCTGCAGAGTTGTACTTTGGTTTTGGAGAGACATGTGAGCCTGTTCACCTACATATCACCTGGTAATAGTATAATTACAGCAGCATCTGCAGCAGCGTAGGTAATCTTTGTATGTTGTAATCTGGACGGTCTGCTGTCAATGATTGTCATGTGAAGAGGAAAAAACAGCAAGAAATTGTTTTGGAAAACTATCTGAATTGGGACTCTATCAGCCATCGTTGCATATATCAAAATGTAGTCAAGTAAGCCCAGCTGGACAACCAGCATGATCATGAGTGCATTGTGCTTGGCTCTATCTTGTACTAGTTCTCTGGGTGTGTATGGTCTGGGGGGGTTTTATTGTTTTTTTGTTGTTTTGGGGTTTTTATTATTAAGTTTGTTTTCTCCCTTCTGTTTTCCTGTTTACCTAGGGAGATCAGAATTTTTGTGGCTGTACATTGAGGCAAAAGTTAATACATACTAATTTTTAACTGACTTATTTCTCATTCAAACGGTTCTTGAATTAACAGTTGAACAGCAGATTATGTTTATTGGGAGGAAAAAACATTGTTTGGATTGATTCTTGAGGGGTTTTTTTTAAATACACAATGAAACTGGCAAGTACAATACCATAGTTACAGTATATTCTTACTAAGAATGTACTTCTCTTGTCTTGAGTTTGTATTTAACAGGTCTAGTCTTAGATAATAAGACATCTGTTGTTAATGTCTTGGTGCTATTTAGTATGTTTTTTGTCTAGTATCATTCTGATATAAAATAGAAACTTTTAACTGACAAGAAGTTGAAAAGTGTTAGTGTTAAGTTAGTGATTCTGACTTTGCAGACTCTTGGGCTTGAAAGATTTTATTTTTGTTAACTGGTCACATCATACGTAGCTGTGAGAACTGTTAAGGTTTTACAGTGCGTATATATGAAATATACTTCTTGGAGATACATACTAAACTATCATTCTGGTAGTTTGTTTTACCTGTACATGTGGATTTCCTGCTGGTCAATGCAGATCAGAAAATTACCAGCTTTCACTCTTACTCATCAGTGTAAAAAAACTTTATCCTGTGTCCCAGCATATGAAGAATTGAACTATAGCTGAAACTTCATATTCTGAAAAGTACACAAATGACTTCTTTATTTGAATTCTAATTCAGTTTTGTATGGCTAATAATTTTCTTTTTCCTCCATTAATTTCTCTTAGGATGTCATGATTATCTGACTAAAACCATAAATGTGTACTTTTTTTCTTTTTTCTTTTAGGTATGATGAATGGATAAAGGCAGACAAGATCGTAAGACCAGCTGATAAAAATGTACCAAAAATTAAGCATCGAAAGAAAATAAAGGTAGTTTGTCTCCCTTTTTCTCCCTTGTTCCCCCAACTTTGGTTTAATATATTTTTAAGTACCTTCCCCCGCAACCTTTTGATTGGCCTACAAATGCTTGCCAGTGGAAGTCACTTCCTAGCCTTTTAAGAGCTAAAACTTTTTTCATCAAGGTTTTGTTTTTTCATTTCGGCGTGGGGAGGGGAAGCTTCTCCTTTCCATCTTTTCTGTGTTTTTTTAATGTAATTTATGTATGCATTTATAGAAAACAAATGAGAGGGCTCCATTTTGTCATCAGTGGTGGAAGCCAACTTGGGGGTGGGGGGGAGATGAAATTTGGGAGCACCCTCTGCTGATTCTGGAGAGCAAATCTATGACTGGTCCATATGTACGTGACTGTCATTTCATAGCATTTCATTCAAAATTCATTCTTTTAAAACTGGTAGGCTTAGGTTATGATATATTCCTTTGGCAGTGGGATGCAGGGAAGCTTTTCTTTCTGCCCCAGATGTCGGTGCTCCCCCGGCACCGTGGCACCTCTGGAACCTGAGTTTTGTTCTAGAGCTCGCTGCTGGTTTCCATAGCGCAGGGTATCACAGCCCTGCGCTGCCACCGCTGCTCCGACAGCACCGGCAGGGTTTGCTTTGCCATTTGTTTCACATTTGTTGGCAGAGTTCCTGTCTTCCATATAAACACCTTGGCATGGACTGTAGAAAAGAACTGGTAATCTTTTAAACAAAGGGGAAAGCTTTCCTTTACATGTTGAATGTTTTAAGATAACTGTAAGCATTGCTAAATTGTAATCTGTGTTAAGTTGTATGCTCAGATGAGAAGGATTTTTAATCTTTTCTTTCACAGAATAAAACTGACAAAGAGAAGGAAGAGAAGTATTCTCCTAAAAACTGTAAATTGCGACGCTTGTCAAAACCACCATTTCACACCAGCACATCACCAGAGACTGGGTCCAAACTTGACAGCACTGAAGCCAAAAATACTGAACAAGCTCCGGTTAAATCAATAGAAATTACTTCTATCATTAATGGGCTACAAGGTATTGTACTTTAACTTTTTCCAGTTCTGTCGATGGCCTTTAAACAGTAGTAAATGACAATGTACAACGACTGGTAGAACTGTACACTTCAGTGAGTCTGGCTAATTATAACATAGTCTTCAAAAATAATCCTTGAACAAAAGCATTCTTTGCAGTGAATTCTGTGTATGTTAACAGTCTGAAGAATGACATCCTTTGTTTTGCCATCTTTTTTTGCTGTTTGTTTGAAAGACAGCAAAGCATTTTTGCTTCCTATGTTATTTCTGAATTTTTAATTTTTGATTTATGTAACTTATAGGACCCATGACGGTTTGTGGTTTTGCTTTTTTTTTTTTTTCCTTGGCCTTGAAAAACAGAAATAATAAATCTAGGTTTTCTATCAGCATTGCTGTTCTTAATATTGTTTTCCCCTTATCACACACTTACAGGAGCTTTATAGTAACTAGATGCTTATCTTCATGCTTAGATTAGTGGGTGCCTTCAGAAAAGCAAATCGTCTATGGTATAGATAGTTTGGGTAACCACCAATTTTTGTGAAAATTGTACAAATTTAATAATCTTTCACACTTCTTCAAACTCGGGTGATGTTGGCCACTGGGTTCCAAATTTGTAGGTAGAATAACAGTCAACTTAATAGATTAAGCTTCATTTCCTTAGGAAATGAGAAACAAAAAAGCAATTAGTGGTGATGATAATGACATTACTATTAGTGCTGTATAATTAATCTGTAATTAACTTTTGATTACAAAAGCACAATTTGAGATACACCCTCTAATATTTTGGAAAGCTAAATGTTTTCCATATTATGTAATTAATTTCCAGAAATGCTTTTAATTGTATGCAGTCCTTTTATCATTTAAGTCCATCTAGATTCATGCTGGGGATTAACTTTTTATTCTCGTACTTGTGGGTTTTTGTTTTTAAGTATGAAAGGCTCTAAGGCTCTAATGTTTTACTCTTTCTTTTTCCTCCAATTTTAGAGCTGCTTGCTCAAAACTTTTTACAGGTCTTTTTTCCTAAACTGCAATGATTAATGCTATTGTATTCAACTTTGCTTTGAAGGGCACAGCAAAGTAAATAAGTTGAGAGGAAAACTTGATGAACCTGATTTTTGGTTGCTGTTTTTTTTTAAAAAAAATGTGGTGGTCTTGGCTTTTATTTCAAAGGGGAAATGTTTATGCTGATTATAGTAATGTAGTTTTGGTCCTCTACAGTATGAGAAAGGCAAGTGTTAGAGGTCCATTTTAGATGACAGAGTTCTTGGAACTTTACGCCAAAATGTCTACTATAAATGTTAAATTACAAAGAAGTAAACAACACTGAAAGGGTTGTAAAAACTTGCTTTCCAATTGAGTCCTAGAGTAGAATTTAAGATCCTGCCTATCTTAAATAAACCAAGCAAAATACCTGAGGCAACATTTCTTAAGGTATTTTGTTCTATACACCTCTTCTGTCTACTAGTGTGCTCTTCTTTAAGTTCATCATATTTCAGTAAACCCTTTTAAAAACCTTAATTCAACTTTGATCAGTTCAGTGAATTTCATTGATGGTATTATCTTCTTTAAAGAGGTGGTGAGTTGTAGTGAGGAACTGAGAATCAGGGGAAGTAGGATAAGAAGAGTTAAAGTAACTATGCCAACCAAAGTGGATGAGTTACAAATCGAGGAATTACCCATATGTTTGAGCCAATTCTCATTGTTTCTCCTTGTATCCCGTATCTTTTCCCATTGAATGGGCTTGTTGTTCCTTCCTTCTCCATTATGTCTGTTCTTCTTTTCTCAGTTTCTTTATTCCTGACCCTGAATTTTCTTACTGTTTTCCTAGACTCTTACTGTTCATATATTTCTCCAAGTGCCTTTCCTTATTGCTTTCACTTCCTTTTTCAGGCTGGTCATCAGGTTGGTTTGTTAAGAGATTATCCAATGTCTTTGTTGTTGTTCTGTCCTTTCAGAATGTGGATTCTCCAGGGAAAATACTCTCTGTTCTGGGTTTTGGAAAAAGAGTGGATAATGGTAGTATTATAGGAATTATAGGTATTAACGTATAAGAAATATTTAAGAGTTTTTATATTAAGCCCATCTCTCAATTTCTGTTTTGCTTAATTATGCAGAAGTTTCTATTTTATGTATTGATGCACTCTATGCTTTCTCCATGTCTTCAGAAGTCCCTGGAGATGTACTGTAAAAAGAGATTTTTGTAGTTCCTGATTTAGCCATTATACCTTCTAATAGAACAGGAAATAAATTTTTGAAGTCTTCAGGAGTACCGTTTTAAATATATACTACTGGAGATCCCTGTAGCATGTGTTCATATCTGTACAGTTTTCTTTATTTGTTTAAGAATTCTTTGTAACCAGAATCAAGACAAACTTTTCTTGTTTTGTTTTGTTCTTTTGGATTTCTTTTTAATTAGCTTCTGAAAGTTCTGATGATAGTGAGCAGGAAGATGACCAAAGTGCCGTGAATGTACATGCTGATGGCAAAGAGGAATCTCAACATGATGCTGTAAGCCAGGATAAAAACGAACTTGGTCTAAAGGAAGAACAGAGCGGTTCATCCCTCCCAGAAGAAACTAAAGCTCTGACAGATGTAGTAGTACCCAAATCGGGATCCAAGTCTCCTGAAAGATTGCGAAAAGAGATGGAAGAGTTATCTGAAGATACTGATTCTGATAGAGAAGATGAAGCCACAAAGAAGAGAAAGGATGTGAAGAAGGAGGTAGTGGATAAAACAGCAAAACCACAGGCAAAACGTGGTAAGCGAAGATACTGTGTTGCAGAGGAACCTCTAAAGACTGTGTCACCTAATAGAAAGGATGAGAAGTCAAAAAACAAAGAGTCCCTTAGTTTAGAAAACAGCAGTAACAGCTCCTCAGATGAGGATGAGGAAGACAAATCTAAACTGAAAATCACTCCGACTAAAAAGTACAATGGACTAGAGGAGAAAAGGAAGTCTTTACGGACAAGTACTTTCTACTCAGGATTTTCTGAAGTGGGAGAGAAAAGAATAAAGCTTCTGAATAACTCTGATGAAAGACTTCAGAACACCAGAGCGAAGGATCGAAAAGATGTCTGGTCAAGTATTCAGGGACAATGGCCGAAGAAAACACTGAAGGAACTCTTCTCGGACTCTGACACGGAAGCGGCTGCCTCCCCTCCACACGCTGCTCCTGAGGATGCTGCAGCAGAGGAGCAGCTTCAGACTCTTGCAGAAGAAGACATTTCTTTGCCTAGCTCAGAACTTGAAAAATCTTTGCCAGCTAGTGTGGACATTAAACCTGTTGAGGAGAAACCAACTGAAGTGGGTGAAAAGAAAGTTGAATTTCCAAGCAGTGGCAGTAATTCAGTGCTAAATACTCCTCCTACGACTCCTGAATCGCCTTCGTCCGTAACCGTAACGGAGTCCAGTAGACATCAGTCCAGTGTCACTGTCTCTGAAACCCTGCCACCAAATCAAGAAGAAATACGAAGCATTAAAAGTGAAACGGATAGCACAATAGAGGTGGATAGTGTTGCAGGGGAGCTGCAAGACCTCCAGTCTGAGGGAAATATTTCCCCAACAGGGTTTGATGCCAGCGTCAGCTCCAGTAGTAGTAACCAACCAGAGCCAGAGCATACTGAAAAAGGTAAAGGAAAGGGTAAATAGAGCTGTCTTCAATCTAACCAGCTCTCATTTTAGCATTGCTGATGTATTTTCATTCTGTTATGGTTACAGTGCTGGAAAGTTAGTTGTAGGAGAAAGTAGTAGCCTGCTGTCTGCTTCGAATGTGTGGAAATGGCATATACTCATCTGGTGAATAACATAGTGAATATAATCTGCCAGGGAGTTTCTTGGCCTTTCATTAGCAATTGTGATTGTTTCAATGAGGAATTAAGTATATAAGAATTAAGTTTATACTGGACCTGGCAAGAAAAGCCCAGAGCAAACTGTAATACGTTGTATGAGGAATACTTATTGTAGCAAGACAGATACATTTTGAGTATCTTGCTTACAAGTAGAAGATACTGTTTCTTACATAAAATTTTGACTCTCTGCAAGCTGTTTATTTAGGGGAAGAAAGGGCCAATTATTGCATGCTTGGGCAACCATTTCAAACTTGCATCTTGTGAAATTAATATTAAAAAAAAAAAAAAAGTCAAGCTAATAACAAGTATTGACCTTATTAGCTGTGTTTCATTTTCAGATGTGATTTTTGTGGATTGAAGTTCCTATCATGAGACCACTAGAGAACAGGGTATCATAAACACTGCCAACACTTGTGCACATGATGTCGGTGTACTGCTGCCTGCTTTTTAATTGTTTACAAGGCTGGATCCAAAAGTTTTTCTGGCTCTTATACAGTTCCATCAAAGTACACCTATTTTCACTGTGTTAAAGTGCCTAAAAAATCATTAGTACAAAAGAAAAAAAAAACCACAAAAGCAAAACCATGTCTGAATATAATTTTGAGATGATAGAAGTGATTTCTTCATCTCAACAGATTTCAATTAAATGAATTTTCTCAAAATGCCCTTAAGGGTATTTACTTTCATCATTCTGGTTGAATTGTTCTTTTGAAAGAATGCAAGAAAATGTGTTTCCTGGAACAAAGGTGAGAGTTTGGAATAGGTGAATATGTAGCCCTCAGTAAATATGCCTGTATTGCTTTGTTTATTACAGATGTGTAGATTTAGAACTTAATTGGTTTGCCTTTTTATATAAAAGGAAATTATTACCATATGAAGAAAGTTTTACAGTATTGCACAATATTACTTTTACATGCATTAGACTTCAGCGCCCTCTCTGATTTTGTCAGCATGCTGCCTGTTGTAGAAAATTTGGTTTCTTAATTTAAATGGTTTTGTTACAGGAGTAATTCTTAATCTATAAGTTAGGTGGTCATGGAACAACATCTGAACAGCTCCTAAAGTTTGCTCTTTTAACAGGTGTGCTAGAATTATTTTATCTTCCTTTTCCACTTTTTCCCCTTGTAGTCACAAATACCAGTAGACTTTTTCCTTTTTTTCTTTGCCTTCTTTTTCTGTTGCTTGTTTTTTAATACTAAGATTTTTTTAATACTTTCAATTAATGTAATTACCAATCACAAGTGTTTGTTTCAGTTTTTTCTCACAGCTTCCAAGTGCAACAGGCTTTTTTTGAACACTTAGCAGTTCCTGTAGTTCTTGATAAGTTTTTCAAATAAATGCATTCTTATTTAATTTACAGTATTAAAAACATAAAAATCCTTGTGGTTCAAGTGAAATTCTGGTGTTGCTTATAGGAAAGTTACTTGCAGTCATCTTACATGTGCACTCTAACAAACAAACTTTGCCTTCCATCCTCCTTCACCTTCTCTTGTCAATGTAAGTAGAAGGCTGAGCCCTACTAAGGACAGGCAGGATCAGTTGCATTGTTGTCTACAAGCTTAAGCTCTGAAGTGGGTTTTTTTGAGACTTAGAGAAAAACACAAAGTAGTGCAAATATTTAATTTCTCTTTCTTTCCTTTTCCTTTTTCTCCCCGATGACCCCCCCCAATTATAGTCTGTACAGGCCAAAAAAGACTTAAAGATGCTCAGGGAGGAGGCAGCTCCTCAAAAAAGCAGAAAAGAAGCCACAAAACATCTGTGAACAACAAGAAGAAGAGTAAAAGTAAGTACAGCAGCTCAGTGTGAAATGAAATGTGTGAAAGTACTGTGTCATTTATTTGAATGATTGTAGGAGATGAAGTCTGGAAATAAAAAATGTATTAGAACAAAATGTTCTCATCAGGGAATTCTTAATACTGTTTAAATGAAGAAACTACTCTTGCTGAATGCCAAAGTGTTTCTAAATGTCTTGTGTTATTTCTGGGCCTATTTCTAAGAGGTCTTTAATATTGCGTAGCTCGGGAAGACTGAGAAGAGCAAGTATTTTACACTTGGTAGAATTGGGCATGATGGCTGCATGTTTTAGAGGGGACCTGGATGAAATTATTCTTTGTATTTTCTGCAAGATAAGTTTTTAGAGGTTAATATATCTTCCAGTAGCAAATACGAGAATAATTCCAGAATAAAATAGGCTTTATTTTCTTCCTATATCATCTATTACATCTTCAGTAAATGCTGCAGCTTCTGCAGCTTTTTTGTAGTTGTAGAAGCTAATTAGAATAGAAGCCACAGTACTGGGGAAGAGAAGCTTAATAACAGCAGAAGTTTGTTAGAGAGACTTATGCACACATGTTCAGGAGACAGCAAGATCAATTACTGCCTCATCTCACTGTTAATAAAAATACCAGGGAACAGTCAGCTGGAGAGTGAAGCCAGGAGGATAGCTGTAAAAAACACAGTTAAAGCAAGGATGGAAAGCGTATGCTATGCATTTTTTCCTCTCTTCCTCCCCCCACATCCCCTTTTCTTCATTTTAACAGCTTTTACTAAAAGTCTGTACTTTCTGGTCTGGTATTTGCTTTCACCCCATCCATCCTTCGTGTTCATTGATCTCGTCTTCACATTCTCTCATCCTTTTTCATTCCATTTCACTAATCTCCTTCTAACATAATCCTTATTCCTTCCCTCGCCCCAGGAATTAAAGTAACAAAAACAAACTGAATTTTCAGAACACCATTTTTAGACTTTCCATTGTTCCCTTTGATTTGGTGAATATATCCCTTTTTCTCAACCTGTCCCTCTTTCTCATCTCTCTTCATCAGGCTGCAAGGCACTTCAAAGCTAGAATTGTTTTTTGTACCGTGAACAGTCCTTGGTGTGTATGTGCTCTTTTAGTTAGACTTCAGGCACTGCTGTGTGTAATAAGGGCAATAAATAGATAAAATGTGGAGTCAGTTGTGAGCAAAAAATGCTTTTTGCAAAATTCAGGTATACCAGTTAAAACAGCTTTTGTAGCAGCTTCAACCCTTGCCTTTGGATTAAGGCAGCAAACGGCCGCTCTGCAGCCAGCTGAATTCTTTCATACCCTGTGTGCCTTGGTGTTCGGTTTCTTGGGTGTAGGTCACCAGATCATAAAGACCAGAACCAAAGAGACTTGCAGGGTTCATTTTGTCAACACCTACGGCAGGTGCAACTGAGGCATGTTTCCCTTGGTAAATATTAATTGACCATGTTTTTAAAAATAACTCTAATGATGGAGATCGTGCAGCTTCCTTAGGCATTTTATTCCAGGGAACTTCTGTTGAATTATAATCTCTTGCCCCTGCTTCCACCCCGGTTTTATTTTTGCAACGCTAAACAAGCTTCATCCTTTCAGTCATCACTCATAAATCATGTCTTTTAGACAGATTATTATAGTACTTTCTTTTGGGTGGTTTGATCAGAAAACTGCATTCAGCTCACCCTATTGCTTTATAGTTAAATTTATTTCACTATGAGATGAAGTTCTTCTCGTTTGGGTCAGATGAAGATATTTTTCTACAATTAATAAATTTGACCATCATGCCTGAGGATTTTTGTAGATGATGTCACACAAATTCAGATTATTGCTATTATTGCTATTGCTATTATAGCTTCTAATAAGCTTTGGTTTGGGCCAGGAAGATTGCTTTATTTTGTAACGATATGTCGTCTTGTTTCTTCAGCAAACAGCAGTGACAGTGAAGAACTATCTGCTGGTGAAAGCATGTCCAAGTCTCAGTCTGCAAAATCGGTTTCTACTGGGATGAAATCTCACCAAACCAAATCACCCGCAAGAACACAGTCTCCAGGAAAATGTGGGAAAAATGGAGAGAAGGAGTCTGATCTCAAAGAACAGAATAATCGTTTGCCCAAAGTTTACAAATGGAGTTTTCAAATGTGTAAGTATTTTCTGAAACACATCTGGTGTGGTATTGCGGTATAGTGTAAGAAGACTTCTTGAATTTTGTGCATTTTGGTTTTTTCCCCTAAAATTATTCCATCCTCAGTTTGCTTAATTTTGTGATAAATCCTGATTTAAAAAAAAAAATTTTTTTTTTTTTGCACTAACAGTGCAGGAAACTGCCTATATCACACTGTTCCAATACTGGTTTTAGTTATGGCTCCCTCACTGACTTGCTGTTCTTGCCATCCTGTGCAGACCTATCATTCTGGCATGAATGTTATCCACTATACGTGCTTCTTGTGTTGATATTTTCTTGCTGTTTTACTCATCATTCTCTAGTTACTGTTCAGACACTTAGATGATTGATTTGTAACTTTTCCCCCTTTGATTTTGCTGTAGTGAACCAAGACATGTTTATTATTTCTAGGAACACGAACTTTCAGTGTGTTTGTGTCAGTCAGCTACGGGTGGATGTATAGCTAGGGGGGAGCGGTCTTGAAAGGATCATGCATTTGCCTATGTGAAAAACAGTTCAGTGGCTTATTAATGCCTTGATATTAATGCAGCTTCTTAATTGCCTCTCTCTGTGTGTATGCTATTGCAACATCATTTGCAGTGGGGAGAAAAGAGAAGTAGGATAAAATATTAGGTGATTGAAGCCTTCTTCCTCAATAAAACAATAAGCAAACAATGGAAAATAATTCTTTGAAAACAAAACCTTGTGATTTTTAACCCTCTCTCTTACAGTGTCTGGGTCTAGTCAGCAGTACACTGTTGTCCTTAGTACCCGATTGTGGTTGTACAGCATTGCATCAGTTGCTTTCTTTCTGCTTTTAAAGGTTTAATTGAAACTGGGGGGTGTGACTGATTTAAATTACTTTCAGAAGTAATCCACAGTATCTCATTCAAGTTTCTGAAGTTCTCGGAGCACTGTGCTTCGCACTTTTCTGTGCTGTGTCCCAGGCTGTGTGACAGCAGCTGTTCTTGTGTAAAGCAGGAACAGCAAAGAGCTGGCACAGCACACTCTGCAGGCACAGCTGCTGAATTTTTTTTTTTTTTTGCCAGCAGCATTCTTTTTTACCCAGGGAATTCTCTACTTAGCCAGCTGTTTCTGTGGTGAGAGAACCTGACCCTGCTTTTTTTTTTTTTCTCTCCAGCCCTGAGTGTTAGTGTTACTCTACTTTAAAAGTATTTTTTCTCATAGTACTTCTTCACAGTCAAGTTACATCCTACTGATCTTCAGGACTGTGTAACGCAATAGGTCTTTATTACCACTTACTGGCCTGCTGAGATTCATTGGGCAGATTTCCTGTGCAACACACTTAAAGAGGTTTTGCTCTTTCCTTTCTTTCTACCTTGGCTACCTTGCACGTGTTGACTTTGGAGCACTATTTAACACATTCCTGCAGTTGCAGAGGTCTAAGACACTCGCAATGTCTCTGAGCTTTCCTTATCTTCCCACAGCCTAATAGAGTTGTGGCTTTTGATGAAGAGCATTCTGTACCCCACACTAGTTTAAATGATTCTTAAATGTCTTTGACTGGAGGGTCTCCAGTGAGGCTCACCTGTGGCTGAAAGGGTCTGAACTGAGTGAGTTCCTCCTGTGCACCCCCCACCACTGTGTGCCCTGCTGTGGAGAGCTCTCAGCTGGAAACAGTCAGAGGGGCAGCTCCTGTGCTGCCCGTGGCCATAGACATTTCACTGAATTTCACTGAATTTCTATAGTTGGAAGGGACCATAGAGATCATCTAGTCCAACTCCCCTGCTGAAGCAGGATTGCCTAGATCTAGAGCATGTTACTCAGGACTGCATCCAGGCGGGTTTTCCCATGTGGGATGCCACTGAGAAGGCCCTGTATAGTTAGACCTTATGGCCCATGTGCCATGGGCTCAGTTAGAACCACCCACAGCTATTCAGATTCCTGTTGTAACCTGCTTGTTTCGTAACAACCGAGTCGAGCCGGGCAAGACTGACCTTCCTGGTGTGTTAGGCCACACTGAGCTCTAGCAAGGACTCATAACAACAGGCTCAAAGCTAGTTTTGGCCCCTGTATTTTCATCAGTTGTCTTAATTTTTATTTTATTTTAACTTTTCCTTCCTGTAGGGAGGGGAATGCATGCATTTTCTTCCTCTCCCACTGTTGTGCTTTAACCCCAGCTGGCAACTAGGACTGTGAAGTTGCTCACTCACCCCCCGCTTTCGTCCCTCTCCTAAGAAGGGAGTAGGGAGAAGAGGGGAAAGGGAGAAGAAGAAAAGCTCATGGATTGAGATAAAGACAGTTTAAAAGAATAACAGAAATGGAAAATAGCAATAATAATAATGACACAGGTCACTGTCCCTTTCCAGTGAATCACAGATCACACCCCTGCCTCACCCAGCCCCTGTTCATACACTGAGCATAGTGTCTGTGGTAGGGAACATTCCTCTGGCCATGCCCTTGTTCTAAGTTCCTTCTCAGCCTCTAGGGGAAGCTGAGAAGAGTCCTTGAGAAGTATAAACATAGCTTAGTGACAACTAAAACAATATGCATTGTTGACATTCCTGTCTCAGCAATCACTAGAAAGAAAATTAACTCTTTTCCTGGCTGAAACCAGGACCAAAAAAAAAAGTTTATCTATGGTGGTATCTTTTAAAAAATAATAAAAATGAACAAAGTTTGTGATAATAAACAGCAGCTGCTGTTGCTGTGTTTCTTGGCTTTGCTGTTTGCTACCTCACAGCACATCACAAAGATTGGAGTACTTCCCACTTCACTGAACTTCAAAAGTTTTGGGAAATGCTGCGATACAATAATTAACAGAGGTTGTTTAACTTGCAGCTGACTTGGAAAATTTGACTAGCGCCGAGCGCATAACAATTCTCCAAGAAAAATTGCAGGAAATCAGGAAACATTACCTGTCCTTGAAATCTGAGGTGGCTTCCATTGACCGAAGAAGAAAGCGCTTAAAGAAAAAAGAGCGGGAAAGTAAGTGCTGGGAACTAATTAGAGGGCTAAATTGCATGTCATGTTATTAAAGTGTTAAGAACTGGATAATTTTCAGAGATGTGTGCCATTAGGAGTGTGAGTTTGTTTGTTTGTTTTAAAAATCTCTGCATACAATTATGAGCTTTAGAAGGTAGGGTTCACATATCCATTAACTATGTAAGGGGAAAACCATTAAAAAGGCATGCAATCCTTTTAATTCTGTTTAGGCAGAACTACTTTATACAGAAAAATAAACTTCTGAGCAGTGAACAAAGTATCTAAGGTTATTAATAACATACCTTTTCTTCAAGTTACACAATAATTTACTGTAGTATTGCTTGTGTATCTAGTTAGTGCTTTCCCCTTAAGATAAGTGATTTATTTTATGAGATCAAGGGAGACCATCAATTAAATCTCTCATTTCCCTGAAGCTGATTTGCCTATTGCTATAGGGAAAGTTCTAGTGGGCCTGCTTCTAGCAGCATTAAAAGGATTATTTTCTCCACATCTGTGTATTTGCATATTTAAGAGTTCACTGAGGATAAGAAGAAAGACTGAAATGCCACATGTAGTAAGATTTCATGTCTACAGCCATCACACTGCAGTCGCCTGGTTGCCAGAGCATGGCGTATGTGCAGATTTGGTGCTGGGGCAAAGCCCTGCCCGTGCCGATTCCCACAGGAAAGAAGGGGAGGAGGTGACTGTGTTTGCGGGTCAGGAATGAGCCCTGGTGTCCTCTGGCTGGGCCCTTTGGACCAGGGCTGCAGGGAGCAGTGCTGTCTCACACAGGGCCAAAGCTGACTCTTGGGAGTATTGCCCACAAAAACTAGGGAATGGAGGGTTGGTTTTTTTTTTTCTCTTAATTACTAGGTATTAGTTTCTGAATGGGGAAACATCTTTATTGCTTAATTTGTAAATTTTATAACCTGTGTTTTTCTCTTCCTGTGCAGGTGCTGCTACTACATCATCTTCCTCCTCATCACCTTCCTCTAGTTCCATTACGGCTGCAGTTATGTTAACTTTAGCAGAACCATCTATGTCAAGTTCATCACAGAATGGAATGTCAGTTGAGTGCAGGTGACAGCAGGACTTGCCAAAGCACTTTGCACTTAATGGCTGCTGAGGGCCACTCTTTTTGTTTTCTTTTTTTTTTTTTTTATACTGCACAGTGGCACAAAATTCAGACAAGCACTATTTTGTATTTAAAGTTGTTTCTTGACAAGCTAACTTTGCACTTAAGTGCACTTTTATGAAGAAAAAGTACAACAAACTGCTTTTCCTCAAGCAATAATTGTTTCCAACTTGTCTGGGAATTGTAAGTCTAGTGACTCGAAGGCCTCCCACTGTGGCAAACGGAGGCTGTTCACTGCCTGTAGAGACAGTACAATAAGCATATAGTCGTTGGGTTGATCTAAGTAAATGTGGTAAGGCTTACTGTATTCCCTGGTATTTTGTTAAAGCTGGAACATTTGATATTTTTCCATTTATTTATGACAAATATTGAACCTATTTTCATTTGTACAAGCTAATTGTTTTTTAACTGCTAAGTCACCTTATAGTGGCTTCAATTGTATACGTCAAGCACATGTATTCAATTCAAAACCTGCAGTGAGTAGGATGTTTGACATCAGTCCTGATAACCAAATACAAGGATTCCTTTAAAAAACAAAAAAAGACTGACTAATGTTTACAGGTTTGAATTAGGCTTAAATAGGTTACTCTGGGTTTTAAGAACCCATTAATTGGAATGAAACTACTGTACTTTGCCATTTTTCTATAAAACAGTATTTTTTTTTTAATTTTGATAAAATACATTATGAAAAAGAAAGAAAATGGCTAACAAACTGTATTAAATCTTAATGTATAAAGATTGTATTTAGCCAGTTTAAAGTGTATATTTATTCATAATGGATTATAACAGTTATATTTTTGTGTTTTCTTGTAAATGTTTCTTTTCCCTTAAAGCAACAAATATTTCATTTGTAATGCTTATTTTATTACGAGCTTCAAGGAGAGGAATTCAAGACGGAGTAAGGTGTGAGGTTATAATTTGTGGTTGCTGATATGAACACTGCCACAAAAGGGTAGTCGTTTTTAAAATAAATAGCTAGCTGAGTGGTAGACATTTAATTTTTTAAATGCCTTGTACAAATTCCAAAACCAACTTCAAACTGTTTTCACTTGTATTGATTTTATGTTGTATGGATCCCAAGCTCTCTCCTGTTAATTATATACCTTTGTAAGACATTTGTATATTGCGGAAGTGTTCATTCAAGCTATTTAATACCTGGCACTGTTAATACACAGTACTTTATTGTACAGATTGTTTTACTGTTTTAATTGTAGTTCTGTGTACTTCTTTTGCCTGGGGAAATAGGGGCTGGCATGTTTTTCTTTGTTTTCTGGCAATACAACATGTAAGAATTCAAAGCATTTTGTTTGTAGATGCTAGAGTGTCAGAATCCTTTACATTTGACTTTTCTAAGAAAAGCATTTTCAGTCTTCGTAGTGTGTGCTTAAGGTTAACTGATTTTATTGAAAATGGTTTCAAAGTATTCAGAATTGTACAGGACTGTAAAAATTTGTTGACAAACATTGAAGGAAAAGCTTATAGAAAAAAGCTATAAAATATATATTAGGTTCTGCAGAAAATGGAGAATTATGTAATATATTGTACAAATGTAAGCAAAGGCCTCTGAAATAAAATGCCATAGTTTGTGAATCCCTGATTTTGTTTCTAACAGTTTAATTAAGCAACCATACCGTGTTCATTAAAATGACATCAAGCTGCAGAATCAGTTTAGCAAGTGATCTTTGATATGGTGTAATAGGCACATTAAGATAAGCTAGAGCAGGTACATTGGCCTAATTTTCCTCGTAGTGATTAATTCAAATTCATCCTCTTTTTCAGCAAAATGAGAAAGCTTGACCCATTGAGATCATTAAGGCAACGCCGGTTGAAAAAAAGATGAATTTTGATTCACATTAATTCAGGTAGTTTGAAAACGCAGAAGCAAGCGGCCGAAGATACTTGCTGCCTTCTGGTATCGACTGCCTCAGGTTCAGAATCAGTGGGAGTGAAACTGGAATAAAACTTTAGTGTTATCCGCTGACGTGATGCCTGGCTGTAGTTCAGTTTACCAAAATACTTACCAACTTTTGCAGTTACAGCTGCAAAATGACAGTTTACTGATGAGACTGGTTGATAACAAATGATTATAAGCTTTGGAAACATTGACTGTATTAATAATTACCAGGGATCTGAGACTGACAGGAGTAATTTTAATAATTTCAGTGCAGCTACTCAGAGTATATTTACATATGTTTAAGGAGAATCAGTCGTAATAGTTCAGCTCTGCCTTTCAGTCTCAGTAGGAGTGACTGGTATTGATTTAACTGAGAACTACATCTGGGTGAACAAGAGCAAATTCGGCTCTCCACTCACTAATAGCTCTTGATCAGCTCTCGGTTTTACTGCCAACATTTTTGCTTTGAAGTGACAATTGTTGACTCATGTTCTATGAGAGGATTTGTTTGTTTACTTGTTTAAAACAGGGATCATTAGTCCCCTCCTCACTTTCCAATTGAGTTTTTGCTCAATTTTTGCTGCTCTTTAATGCAGATTATTTACTTTTTGTTGTACTTCTCATGCAGTTTGATGACTAATCTCTTCTGGATTTTTTTATATTGCACCTCTCCTGTGAGGTGTGTCTGTAAATGGTGGTCTCCAGATTCCAGTTACTTGTGTCCCAGTGGTTACAAAGGAAGGTACCATTGGCAAACTGTTAGCCAAGCAATTTTTTTATCCCATGTTCCAGTGAGTCTAATCTGAGCTGCTTTTCAGGTTACATACTGTAACACAGCTTTAAACGTGGGTGTGTGCCCTGCTGGGCATCACACTCTGCTTGCAGCTGAGAAGGTTTCCCAGCAGCAGTGGTCGCTGGGCTGTGCTCCTACTCCGGGGTGCCTGCTGGGACCATGAGCTGAAAGGCAAAGCGAGACAAACCACCCCTCCTTGATCCTTTATGCCGTGGCTGAGCGATTGATTCAGTTTTGCATGTCTCGTGTCTGATGGTGTTGAGACCAGCTGAGAGTGTAGACTACCCACACATGCTGAGAGAAGGCATGCCCTGCTTGAAGGCTCTCTGCATTGCTCCCGACTCCTGTTTTTTACAGTCTCCACCAATGCTTCTGTACTTGTTACTGTGTCCTTTCCATCATACTGTGAAGTTTCCCTGTCACCTCAGGGCTCAAACTCACTCTCTGGCAGAGTTTCTAGAGGCTGCGTCCCTTCTCTTGAGCTTTGGTAATTGCCTGTCCATGAAATCAGCTGAACACTTGTCCAGTGTAGTTTTTGATGTATTTTGGTGGTTCAGCCTGTTCTTCCCCACCCGTGTCGCCTACACAACTGCTCTGTTGTGTGAAGGTAGATGGGAGAAGCCAATATAAGCAGTGCAGCAGCCACCTGCCAGTTCTAGGATTTGTGTCTTCTCTTGGGCTGACCCCCAGTGAGAGTCCCTAACTTTCCCAGCATCTAGAAGGCCAGACACGTGATGCCTGGGGCATGTGTCAAGAGTAATGCTTTGTCTTTCTTCCAGAGCTGGATTACTTGTTTTGCCTTCAGTTGGACACCAGTACCAACAAAATTGCTAATGCTGGCAGTTCAAAAAGTGCATAAAATGTTACAACAGGAGAACTGTTCATATTTGCTTCAGCCTTTAAGTGCCTGCTAATTTTCTGTGCCTTTCTAGTTACTATCACACCATCTAGTGCTTGAGATTACATTCTGGACAGGCTGGTCTAAAAGGAGATCCCAATTAGGTGTCTAATTTCAGAGAGTTAGTAACAGATCAAACTTCCTGAGGTATGAGCTGCACTGGGGCCTGGGTTGGAAAATGATGTTTGAGAATTAACACAACCAAAAAAGGGTCGTTTCCAGTTGTATCAGTTATCCAGCCCTATCCATGTTATCTGCAGCAACAAGATGATCCAGAGAACTTAATTCTACTGGCTGTTGAGTGAAACTGGGGGAAGAGAGACGACTGGTTCCTCCTTTTGCTGTCCTCCAGGCTACAGTCCTTGCATGCCCACAGAAGTACTGGGTTTTAGGGGTTTTCCATAAGGAAAATCCGTACACGCTTTCAAAGCCTGCTGTGCATCCCAGGTACAGCTGAAACAATCCAGAAGGAAACTGGCTGCCCAAGTGATGCTTTGGGATGGTCCCTTTGGTTGTCTTAAGAACTTCTTGAGATGGTTTAAGCAATGACTGCTTAACTCTACAGTTAAGAGGCTCTGCACTCTTCCTGTAACGCAGTGTTGTTTGTAAGGAGTCCATCTCACACCAGCAAGCCTGGCTTTGGAGCTCTTTACACCCTTCCACCCCCTGCATTTTTTTAACCCTTTCCCAGGTTTGTCTCAAGGTGAGCCGCTACAGAAGGGGCTGCGGGAGCACTGGGAGGATGCCTGCTGCCCCTGAGCTTGGGCGTGAGGCCAACCACCCTGGTGTCCCACACGTCAGTGGGGTGGACCTTGAGACAGCTCCTTCACGTGGACTTTGGGCCAGCCTTCTAGCAGCAGCACTGCCGGGCACAGGCCAGACTTTTTCTTGATGGTTTCTGTGCTCGAGAAGGAGGACATCCTGCACAGAGTTTGGCTGGGGCTTAGGAGGTTGGGTTTTTTTGTTTGGTCGGGTGTTTTGTTTAAACTTCATCCCGGCTGCGAGCTGGGCAGCAATGGCGGAGATGGATTCAGGTGGAGAAGTGGCTGTAAGGAGCGCTCCCACAGCCACGTGGGGCACAGGAAGTTATTTTTTCTCTGTAGACAACAGCGGGGTTGTTTTTTAAGCACCTGAGGTGCCCCAAACGCTTCGGTGCCTCCAGATAGAACCAGCGGGAGCGGACAGAGGCCACCACAGAACCGACCCGGGCAGAGCCGAGCGCTGCGGGCCTGCAGCCGGGGGTGTGCGGAAAATAAAGGAGACGACTTCCCCTCTCCCGTCTCCTAATGCAGCGTGTAACAGCCACAGATGACGTTGTATGTTTTTAATGACGTTTCACGCTGCGACCGGGCCCGCCGGAGCAGCGCCCGCCCCCGGAAGTGACGCGCCCCCCACGCGTCCGTTCCCCCTCAGCCCCGGAGCAGCCATGGGGAGCCGGCGGCGGGCGGCGGAGCGGCGGGAGGCGCGGGGCCCGGCGGCGGAGGAGGGGTACGCGGTGGGGCAGGTGGCGGACAGCCTCGGGCCGGGCGGGGCGGCCGCCGCGCCCCTCGCCCGCCTCTTCAGCGCCGCCGCCGCCCCGCCGGTGCTGGTGGCCGTGACGGGGGTAAGTGCGGCGGCGGGTGCAATGGCAGCGTGTAAAACAATTGGAGGGCGTTTCTGGAATTTTGGTGTTTTTTCTTTTCTTAAAGGAAAACAAGAAAAGAAAGCGTACAGAAGAAGTCGAGAAAGTGTCAGAAGAACAGAGCTCCCCTGTCGTACCGGAGCCTGCTGTAAAAGCAAAGAAACCCAGAAAGAAGGAACTTTCAAAAGCGCAGAAGAACCTGGGAAGCAGGTGAGTAGGCGATACCTCTTTATAGTCAGATTTTAAAGAAATAATGCCTAGATTAATCTGAAGATTATGAGTTCAGTGAAACAATAAAGTTCTATTCTACTATTCCTCTTGAACCGTGTGTTTGGGAAAGTTGTTGTTAAGAAGATTGTGAACGTTTTCTGTCGTTTTCCCCAGAAGGTAGTAAATGCTTGGAGCTGCTTGAAGTTGAAGGTCTGTGAGGTGCAGGTCCCCTGTGGGAGAGCTCACAGGTGGAGAGGCTGTAGGCTTGGAGGCAAGGTTGTCCCTGGGGTGGGGTGATGCTTCCTGGCTGTGTCTGGCTTTATCCAGCCGAGCCGCGGTGGGGGGAGCAGGGATGGTTTCAGCAGGACACCAGGCAGAGGGGGGTGTCCTCAGTGCTCTCACCTGCTGCTGTGACACAGAGTTGCTCTGCCCCACTGTCCCTTCCCTTAAACACGTGGGGCTGGGACAGGGCACAGTCGGTGCAGGTGAGAAGCTGGTCTCTGTGCCGTGAAGTCTGGGTAACAAAGTCTGCTTGGTTGCAGCTCGAGGGTATCAACGCTACATCCCTCCTCTGGCACTGCCTGTTGTTGCATCTTCCATGCCCGTGAGACTTTTGGTTTGGTGTCGATCTCCTTTCAGAGGCTTCTTCAGCTCTGCTTAATGTGCATGCTGTTAGGCAAGCTTGGATAGATAGAGATTTGCTAGCATACAGGTATCACAGAAAGGTTAGAGTTGGAAGGGACCTTAAAGATCATCAAGTTCCAGCCCCTCTGCCATGGGCAGGGACACCTCCCACCAGAGCAGGTTGCTCAAAGCCCCATCCAGCCTGGTCTTGAACATCTCCAGGGATGGGGCATCCACAGCTTCCCTGGGCAACCTGTTCCAGGGCCTCACCACCCTCACAGCAAAGAATTTCTTCCTAATACCTAATCTAAATCTCCCCTCTTCCAATTTAAAATCCTTTGTCCTGTCACTGCACTTCCTGACAAAGAGTCCCTCTCTGGCTCTCCTGTAGGCTCCGTTCAGATATCGGTAGGCTGCTATGAGGTCTCCCTGGAGGCTTGGTAGATCCCAAAGGATTGTCTGTGGTCAGTGCCCTGGATAGTGGGAAGAGTTAAATCTCTCCTGAGTTCTAGCCTGCGACGACTAATCTCTCCCCGCCCTTCAATGTCAGAGGGTATCAAATGATTTACTTCTGAATTCTTTATTGCGCCCACTAAAGAGCGATTGCAGTGTCCTGGGGACAGAAAATAGTTTTTCATGTTCTGGAATGGTCATATGTGTTTGTTTAATGCATAATAAACAAAATAATGTTTGAAATTTTATGTTAGACAGTATTTAAAATATAAGTTAAAATATTTAATTTGGAGGCTTCAATTCATTAACCTCAAGAGCGCTGTTTTTTTCCTCATCAGTTATAATTTGCTTGTCTTTTTCTGGTTAAGAGAGAGCGCTTTGCAGCGGGCAGATGAAGAGGAGGAGCAAAAACTGATTCAAAACAAAGCGAAGCAAAAAGAAGGGGCTTCTCGTGCCGTCACCAAAAGCATTGTTAATTCAGATACAGGCACTACTGCCAAACAACAGAAGAAAAAACAGGTGATTGATGAAACGGTCGACAGAAGAACAGTGTTTGTTGGAAACTTGCCTGTCAGCTGTACTGTTCAGGTATGTGAGTGGATTCTGTCAGCTAAAGGAATTAAAAGAATTATAGCAGCCCTTAATTTGAGGGGATGTTTCTGCTAGAGGTCACATGTATTTGTGATTAAAACTGCTTTGTGGGAAAGTAGGAAATAATGCTTATTGTCAAAAGCCATTAGAGGCGATCTCTTCAGTTTTACCGGAGTTAGGATTTTTGCAGCAGTGGATGCAGTTGCTGTTTCTTTAGCAGAATTGGTTAGTTTCTTTTTCGGCGTTTTAAATGCGGCTAAGACTTTTGATTGTTGTATAAAATATGTTGAATTTATACTTTCTTAGTAAGGGGTACAAATTCAGTTTTGGTAATCTGTAGAATAAGAAGCTGCTACAAGAAACACAGAAGCAGTTACAAATTACTTGCATATTTTTAGTAGCCCTTTAACAGACCTTGTATAAGTAAAATAAAAATAGTGGAAAAAAAAATAATTTTACTAATAAATATTCAACATTATTTTTTATCACCAGGATGCAAAAATGTATTGAATATTTGTAATATCTTCTGTTTAGGAGCTGAGATCTCTTTTTAAAGAGTATGGACAAATTAAATCCATTCGATTCCGGTCTTTGGTAGGTTATTTCCTCTAATTATGTTTCTGATCTGATAGGGTAGTATTCATTGGGTCAGAAGCAGATTTCAGTGTGTATTTTTTCCATTAGAAGAAACCTTGGAGATGTTAGCACAGAAACACCACAAATGCATCTTCCCTTTCATTGTGTTTTACTCTTCCTGTAGCTGAAGTTGATACTATCACAGCTGTATTTTCTCTCTCTGTAAGAATAGTGTTTTTATTATTGCTCGTTTAGCAAGAGGTATTACTTACCTGTTTTTAAATAATAGTAGCAAAGATACGTTGATTGTACATCAGTGTACTCTGTAAAATAGTTGAAGAGAGCAGTCTTGGAACACAAGAAATGCAATAGATGAAGTCAAAGCAAGCTCTCTAATTCTGAGGTCTTTCTAGATCATCTCTAGGAATAGCCAGTTCCATCGTTTTCTCACTGTACTGGCCACATTGCTTTGGGTGGGAATGGTACATGTTTGAATTCTTCTTTTGTTTTCAAAAACAAATATTTGAGATAAATTGACAGCAGGCTCACTTAACTAAAGCTTTTTTTATCTTAAAGGTTCCAGCAGAAGATGTTTTATCCAAAAAGTTAGCAGCAATAAAGTAGGTTCCTCTTGTGAATTTTGTGCTTTATTTTTCAAGGCAAAAATAATTTTTTAGTACTGGTTGTTAGATATTTGGCTATATTATCTTTTTAATTTTGTGTTTCTTTGACTTCTGTAATTATCTTTGTGTGTATGTAAGTTTTCTTGACAAAGACGTGAATAGTCTTTAACTCCTTCTGATGTATTTATGAGTTGAGGAAGGTTGATGGGAGTGCCTGTGCAGATTGTGTAAGACGCGCAGTGAGACTCCCTTGGACACAAGGGTCTAGTTCGGCCTTTGGGAGAAGTGAAGTTGTTCCTGTGCACGAAACGAGGAGGCATAAATGTGTTTCACAATAAGTGCTTGTGCATTGCACACCACCAGAATGATTTAAACAACATGTGTTTCTTTCATGTTCCAGGCACAAGGTGCACCCTAACGCGAAGTTCATTAATGCTTATGTTGTTTTTAAGAAAGAATGTGATGCCATTAAGGCTCTAAACGAGTAAGTCTCAGTTTTGTTCCTCATTCCCTGTTAGATTTACAGAGTGTTAAAAGTTAAACTACCCCCTCTCTTTTGCTTGAAGCAGAATAAAATGTTTTTTCAAACTTAAAAGAGTAAACTTGCTTTTGGAATAACACCAAGCAGTGACATTGTAAATTAAATAACACTCATTTTGTTTTTAAAACTTTTTGCTTTTGGCTACAAAAGAAATGGAAGAGAATTTGCTAGTGGATTTCACATCAGGGTTGACATTGCATCAAAAACCAGCTCGGTAAGTAAGATGTGTGACTAGAAAACCCCTTTTCTGGTTTTGTTTGTTTGTTTCTGTAACAAATAACACTGTGTTGTGTCTCTTGTTTAGCATGACAATAAGCGATCTGTATTCTTGGGAAACCTCTCGTATGGTAAGTCTAAAATGGATTGTTATGCATCCTTACTTAATATTTATGGAATATGTTGACATTCGGGTTTTTTTTATTTATTGATGTTTAGGATAGCATGTTTAGGTAGCTAAATATCTTGCTGGAATTCATTTTTTAAATAGCACTTTTACCTTTTAACTGAAACACCAAGAGGGGTTGTGAGTTTTTGGCAGGTTCAGCAGATTAATTGCTTGTTGTAGCTAGAACTGCAAGTACTTTTAGTTCTTGTTGTCACTTGGAGTTTTTTAAGTAAATATGACTAAATTGCATAGGCTGTAGCTTTCTAAGCTGTTAAATGTGTACTGGTACCTGCTTGTGGACCACTTCCAAGCGATACAAAGTGGTGGCTTCACATCTTGATGCTGTCTGTGAGCCACAGGGTGAGTGCTATTGGCGACCAGTTGTTACCCGTGTGGAGGTGCTGACTGTATGGCTGAGGTCAGTGCTTGATGAATATTCATCTGCTTCTGAGTAGATGCAGGGATCGCCATCAGGTGTGGTCTGTGTGAGGGTGTTAATGGAATCGGGGTCCTTGGGATGAGCATCTTGCATGGGGGTGGTGGTGTGGATGCGCAGATGGGCAGGATGGAGGCACGGCCTGTGCCTGTGGCCTGATGCAGAGCCGCTGTCAGGGACTGCTGACAGCAATGCTGAAACAAACAGGCTTTAGACTTCAGCCTAAAGCTTGACCTGTCTGAAAAACCTGGGTGGGTGACAAACCTGGTTGAGGTGATGTTACCAATGCCTGTGGTGTAGGGCTTGTGTCAGTACTGTACATTGTCTGTGGATCCTATGGAAAAAGCAGTTTGGACATTTGCTGTGCTCTGAAAATCACTTCAGCAGCTGGAACCTTCCTCAGCACTTCTAAGTCCTACTGCTGTAATTAAACCTGTACTATTAAATTCAGCTTCCCCCTCTTAGCACATTATACCCGGTCTCCAGGGATGAACCATAGTATGAGGCTTACCTTTACAGAGAAGAGAATAGCCTGTATTTTGGTGTTGGTACATCACACTTGTCTGTTGGCATAGGTGTGAGACTGACAAAGCTTCACAGGCCCAGCTGTTATCAGAGTAATTGAGTAGCAACTGTGGTTGGAAACGCTAAGTCCTTTCTGCCCCATTCAGCTAAAATTCAGTGTTCAGCCAATGAGTACTAGACTTCAAGAACTGCCAGCTCCAGCTCATTATCATCACCGTTAATTCTTGGAAAGAGATTCTGGTATAAGGAGGAGCTACAAAAATGTAGCAGTAATCTTAATTTCCACTATGATCAAATCATAAATGAAATTATTTGAAAAATTTATTTTGGTATTTGCCTTTATGCTGCTTTGTGATTTATGGTGTGCTCTTCAAAGCTAGGGAATTGGTGACTGTTGAAGTAAATAATAATGCAGACTTTATAAAGGACTAACTTGCTGAAATTTTTCTGAACTACTAATATATCTATATTTATATATTTAAATACATATGTTTGTGTACCTGACTATGGCAAATATAAAACATTTGTATTTGGGCCAGGCTTCTAAGGCTGTGTCTGACTGAAGCATTGTGCTTACCTGTAGACATCAGCGATGACTCTGTGCGAGAACACTTTTCTGTCTGTGGAGATGTAGTAGCAGTGCGCATTGTGAGAGACAGGAGGACTGGCTTGGGTAAAGGCTTCGGCTACGTTCTCTTCGAGGTACGTATGAATGGCGTGCTTCAGGACACTGGGAAGTCTTCAAAATCTGAATTGAGATTTGCCTTCATAGCTTCTAATTTTTTTTTAAATTTTAGTAGTTTTTTCTTATTTGTGTAAGACATTAAATGGTAGCGTTGTTGTGTATGTTAAAAGCAGCTTGGAAGACCAGTTCTGTGGAAGCAGATATGAAGAAAAGCTATAAAACATGGAGGTGAAAGACACTAACTTTAAGGGGGAGACTTAAAGGAGGGACAGATGAATTTGCTTGGTATAACTGCAATGTCCTCCCTTTTCTTATGAGTCAAAATATGAGTGGAATTCTTTCCTGCAGAGTTCCCTGTTTCAGGTTCAGTACAGCTTGCTTTCTCATGGCAGTCTCCCAGCCTCATCTTCCTTAGTTTGTTTCCTGCAGCCCAATAATTTCTTTTTTCCATTTTCTCCTTCATCTCTCTGCCTGTCTTTCATGTCTCACATAAGCTGTTTTATAGCCCATGTTCAAGTTCTGTGCCTCAGTGCGTGGGTGGTGGGGGTGTGCCGACATTTCTGAGCAGAGATGTTGTGTCATTCAATAAATAGAGCGGTTTGAGCACTCCTTGTCGTAATATCTTGCTTCCAAAAATTGAAGAAAAGCAACTATTTATTTGAAAGCAATCAGTTGGAAGTAACGCTGCTTTTAAACTGAATGTCTGTTCTTGTAGAATACGGATGCTGTACATCTTGCTCTGAAACTCAACGACTCTGTTCTGATGGGAAGAAAAATACGAGTGAAGCGGTGTGGAGAGAAGTGGAAAGCACCACAGAAAAGTCACAGTCAGCCTCGTGCTCCTAAGGACAGAGCTGCTCCCACACTAAAAACCAAGAGGTGCACAAATGATTCATTTGTTGGTGAAAAAGCAAACCCGTTAAAGAAGAACACCAAACCAAAAAGACTAAAAACTATTCCCAGAAATAAAGCTGGGAAAAACAAAAAGTCTTTTGATAAAAATCAAACGTATAACAGCGTTAATTATTCTTATAAAGATTGATGTATATAAGAGTTTTCTGTCATAAATTTTGTTTGCTAATACAGCTGTAGTTGTTCTCAGTGTTTGCTCCAGAGTGTTTGGCTTCTACTGGAGGCAGGACGAGGTGCATGCCTGTACCCCGCTGGCGGTGCCGATGCTGTCCGTGTTTGTTTCCGTGTTCCAGGGCTGGATCTCATCTGGCTGAAGCCCTGCTGCGGAGGTTGACGCAATTCTTTCTTCTGGAGTGGTGTGGAATTACTCAAAATGTCTACAGAAGGGGTGGCTTGTCTGCAGGCTTGGTCTGTCATGATGCGTATCATTACCTCGATAGTTGGTGGGTTTTTTTAACTGTTAAGCTGCTGTTTACAAGAGTGCAGCTGTATGCTGCTCTGCATCAAACGAAGCCTGGCCAGCAGGTTGAGGGAGGTGATTCTGCTCCTCTTCTCCACTCTGCTGAGACCCCACCTGGAGTGCTGCCTCCAGCTCTGGGGCCCCCATCATAAGAAGGAGGTGGACCTGTTGGAGAGAAGGGCTGTGAAGATGATCAGAGGGCTGCAGCTCCCCTTCTGGAAAGACAGGCTGAGAGAGCTGGGGTTGTTCAGCTGGAGAAGAGAAGACTCCGGGGAGACCTTATGGCAGCCTCCTAGAACCTGAAGGGGGCCTACAGGAGAGATGGGGAGGGACTCCGTATCGGGGAATTTAGCGATAGGATGAGGGGTAATGGTTTTAAACCGAAAGAGGGGAAATTTAGATGAAATATGAGGAAGAAGCTCTTTCCTGTGAGGGTGGTGAGGCACTGGAACAGGTTGCCTAGAGAAGCTGTGGCTGCCCCATCCCTGGAGGTGTTCAAGACCAGGCTGGACGGGGCCTTGAGCAACCTGCTGTGGTGGAGGTGTCCCTGCCCATGGCAGAGGGGTTGGAACTCGATGATCTTTACGGTCCCTTCCAGCTCTAACCTTTCTGCGATTCTGGGTGAGGGAGACCCGGCGCGCGCGGTGCCTGAGGCAGCGCGAGGCAGCGGCGGGAAGCGGGACCCGGCCCGCTGGCGCGTGCGCCCTGGAGGGCGGCCGGCTTCCCCCGCAGGCAGTGGAGAGGGCGCCCTCTGCCGCCGCTGTCTGATGACGCAAGCGGAAGTGCGGCGGGGTCCTTTCTGGCTGCCCGCTCGCCCCAAGGTGCCTGCGGAGCTCGGCGCCGGCCGCGCGGCGGGAGGGAGGGAGGGAGGGGG